>NC_000075.6:74112103-74404603 GCF_000001635.26 Mus musculus | reverse complement strand
CTGTTTGAGTTCCCGTCCTACTTCCTCCAATAATGAACAGAAATATGGAAGTATAAGCCAAATACATCCTTTCCTACCCAACTTGCTGTTTGATCATGGTTGGCTTTGGCACAGCAATTGTAACCCTGACTAATACTGACCCTCATTGAGTTTATGAAGGGTATGGCCAATGGAGTGGTAAACCCTCCTCTACAGCACTATAGCTCAGCTTAGGGACCTTGATCTTTGTGGTGTCCTTAAACCCCAAACATCATCTCTTTCCAGTGTATCTTTATTTGACTTTGGCACAAATTAACATTCTTGGGGAGATGGACTTTTCATCATGGTCTAAATTTATAGTGAAATTATTTTTCCATAATGACTATTATTGATTATTAATCAAGGGAGAATGAGGAATCAAGACAGGAACTAGTGAGATCAGAGGACATTGAAATGAAATCAGAATTTATCCCAGAAAATCCAAGGAAGGGTCCAGCAGATCTGTCAGTCTGTATACTCATCTATCCACCTATCTCTTGTGTGTGTATCACACACACACACACACACTCACACATACACTATTTCTACACTTTCCTTTTCAGACTTCAAAGTTGAAAGATTTTATAGATCCATAAAGCAGATAATGACAGACATGAGGACTTGCATGTCCTGTCTTCTGGATCTGAGGCTGCAAACTGTGTTCCTCACTTTATGCAATGCCTTCTACAGAGGAAACCTAAGCCCTGGCTGTGTGGCATTCTTCCTTCCTGACAGCCTCTCCATCCTTCTGTGCCTACATTATTTATCAGGGAAGAGTCTGTCTCAGGCATTGATGGAAGTGTTTTGGGGGGTGAGCTGGACAGTGACTCTGAGAAGGAAATGAATTTCCTGTTGATTCAACTGAGGAGAGATGAGGACTTTGAAATATGTTTGTCTCTTACTCGTAGACATTTTCCTGAGAGATTCTCACCATCAGTAAGAATTATATCTTCTGAGACGCTTTCTCTAATGAAATGCTATTTTCATTTTAATAATGTAGCACGCTATTAGAAAGACTCTTTAATTGACTTGCTTTCTGGAGGTTTAATATGATTTTGAGGTTTTCTCCCCCCCCCCCCCCAGACAGAATGGCTTTGTTCATCAGAGTAAAGCAGTGTGGTCCCTGTCTGAGCTGGTTCAGTTCAGGTCAGGTCAAGTCATGCAGACAAGCGTTCGCTGTGACGGTGGGCAGAATCCCTTCAGTAGCCGACCTGGAACCTTACAGGCAGAATCTTATGTCCTGGATTACAGATCACTATAGTTTATTAGTTTCCAGTCTCTGAAAGTTCCTTAGACTCTGGGAAGTCTAGCAGGACAAAAGAAGCACCTGTCAAGCCCCACAAGCCTCCATAAACCTGTCATTGAGCAGGAGAGGAAACTGAGCCTTAGATAGGATGAGCAGTTTGTGCAGTCTCATAGCTACTTAATAAGAGCAGGATTTGGATCTGAAATACATGCTGTCAGTTAATAAGATATACTCAAGGACACAGGAGCACTTGGAGACTTGAAAACTCTTCCCACTCATGGTCTCCTCCAAATTTCTCCTTGAGAGGAAGGGAATAGAAGAAGGTTACAGTTTCAAGATTTAGATTCTTTCTCCCAAAGTGTCTCCTGGCAGACATCAGTATCTCAAACACTTTTCTTGTTGCTGAGACAAAATACCTGACCAAAAAACAAGGTAAAAGCCTGTATGTATTTTGGCGCAGAGTCCAAGGGCACAGTCTGTCATGGCAGAAAAGACGTGGCAGCAAGAGCTAGAGGCAGCTGGTCACAGTGTACCTGCAGCCTGGAAGCAGAGAGAGATGACTTCTGTGGCTGGGGTTGCTTTCTTCTAAGTTCAGCCCAGGACCCCAGGCTATCTACAGTGAGAGTGGTTCTTCCCTCCTCAGAACATTCAGTCTAGAAACTTCCTCACAGGCACGCGTTTGTCTCCATGGTGAATTCTAATTCTTACCAAGTTGACAGTCATGATTAGCCATCACACCTGACAGGCAAGATCTTATAATTTGCCATCAAACTAAAATTCGTGGGTTGTAAAATGACCTCTTAATTTGTATGCATATGCATTGACTGGGCTTCAAGGTAGCTCTCAATCCATTCAAGCTGGCCATCAAGATTAACCATCATGCAGATTACCTCTCTCCAGTTACTAGCCAAGGAATCCGGGAAAAGTGACCTTTTTGTTTATTTATGGTGTTCTTTCAGAAGTTTTCTCTAGAGATTGGAGGCAGCCGGGTGGCAGAAAGATTTAACTAGTCTGTTTCCAGGCCCTGGGTTTGAGCATCAGTACTCTTCCCCACTGCAAAGAATGTTTATCGGCCAATTATATTATTATTAGTGTCTTATAAAAGTGGACACTGAATCTATTAAAATTCAGACTGTATAATTTTTCATTCATTTCATTCAAAATTTTATTTGTATGTGTCTGTGTGAATATATTTAATTTGGACGGAGGAATCTGTGGAGACCCAAAATCAGAATTTGGGTCATTTGGAAGAACATACACTGCTCTTGTTGAACCATCTCTTGAGTACTAGGAAGATTATTTTAAGGGCAGATTCATCTCTAAAGATCTCGTTCAGAGCCTTACTTGACATTTCTCCCTCCTGGTAAATGCTTCACCACTCTCAGTGACTTTAAATGTATGCTTGGTGTGGGGAGAGTACTTAGGCTCAAACCCAGGGTCTGGAAACAGACTAGTGAAAGCTTTCTGCCACCCAGTTGCCTCCAACCTCTAGAGAAATAAAACTTCCGAAAGAAGTCCATAAATAAACAAAAAGGTCAGTTTTCCTGGAATCCTTGGCCAGTAAGTGGAGAGAGGTAATCTGTATGATGGTTAATCTTGATGGCCAGCTTGAATGGATTGAGAGCTACCTTGAAACCCAGTCAAGTACATTTCTTGGGTGTCTCTGAGGGAGTGTTTATGGAGGATTAACCAAGTGGGGAAGACATTCATGAATGTGTATATATCACCCATCAGCCTGTGATGTTGGATGGGATGATAGTGCAGACACTCTTTTGATGCCCCTGATGCTGAGCCGAAACAAGACTTCATCCCTTAAGTTATTCATGCTGGGCATTTTGAATGTCAACTTCGTTTAACATGGGCTGGCCTTGGAAATGTGGCTTAGCACATCTGATTTGCACTCTTTCCTGTTCTTACCACACAACCACTCGGCTCTTAGGGTGTTAAAGGAGTGTTTTCTTTTATCCCCTTGATTTTCTTTCCATTTCCTGATTCCTGCAATTCCTGTTGCAATCTGTAATTTCATGTACATTCTACTAGGTAACAGGATGTCCAGATACCTGTTTAATGTTTCTTGGTAATATGTACTGGATAGTGTTTCTGGAATAGTTGAGAGCTTGAATAGACCTGAGAAAAGTGGATCCTGCCTCCCCAACAAGGACCTGAATCAAAGAGGAAGCAGATGGTGGTTGAATTTCCTCCTTCCCTGACTTCTTCAGTGGGAACATCAATCCTTGCCCACTGCCCACAGTTTTCAGGTCTCAAGACTTGGAGTGGGAGTTATACCATCAACTCTCATTTAAACTATCCCACGAGCTCTGTCTTTCTTAAGGCTATGTCCGAAAACAGTAGACTGGAAGACTTCAGGATCCATGATCACATGGGCCACTGTCGCTGTCTGTCTGTCTATCTGTCTCCCCCTCCCTCTTTCTCTCTACTCTGTGTGTGTGTGAAGAATCCCCTGTGCCCCGAATTACCTGGTGGGTTTATCACACTACAGATAATTGAATTAGATCTCACCTTAGGGTAAGAGCAGGGTGGGTCTCAGACATTTGCATTTTAAAGAGATTTCCTGGTAATACTGATGCAGCCAGGGTGGGAGAGAAGAAACAACTTTGAAATCATTGGCTTGAGCAACCTCAACCAACTTGCTCTTGTGCTGAGAGCTATCACACGATCTCATTGATTCTAGGGGGCAGTTTCATTTCAGGATATTAAAATTTGAGAATAATGCGCAACTTTGCATTTGATGGGATGTGATAAATCCTACTTTGCCTCAGCTTGAGCCGTGACATCATTTTCCTTCTGATTGATCATCGATTGACTTACACTTAACTCATCCATTCATCTATTCCTAATGTTCTCTGCTTATGCTCAAGATGAACTGAAACACCTTCTATAGTTTTAGCTAAACTTTCTTCCTTGCTTTGTTTAGACAAGCTTGAGGTCTGCTTCAGGCCCTGATGTGTATACAAGGAGTGCTCAACCCTGCAGGCTGACATGAGCGCCTCTGGTTCAGAAGTCTCTGTTGCAGGAGACAGACCTTATCACGTCTCGTTGCTACACAGTGCGTCTTGCCGTGCCGGAACCATACCCAGGCGGTATTATGAAACAGTGAACTATGCTGGCATCACCCACATGCCTCCCAAGCCCTTCACCCTGAGAACAGATCAGTTAGGATCAGATTCTCTTATTTGATCCTACTGTGTTTCTCCTAAATGACCCTGTTTTTCTTCTTGGGTCAATTTCTAGTGGGTCAGTTTTTGATTTGTACTTCTATTCCTGTCCTGGCTTGTTTTCTGTTGCTACAATGAAACACGGACCACAAGCAATGTGAGGTTGAAGGGGTTTCTTTAGCTTACAGCTTGTTTCTCATCACTGTGGGAAGCTGAGGCAGAACTGAAGCAGAGACCACAGAAGGATGCTGCTTCCTGGCTTGCTTCTTATACAACCCAGGGATGCTGCTTCCTGGCATGCTTCTTATACAACCCAGGGCCACCTGTCTACGGGCTGCATTGCCTACAAGTGGGATGGGCCCTGGTCCTCCTTCATCAACATTAAGGAAAAGAAGTGTCACATACCTAAAGGCCAGTCAGATAGAGGCAATTCCTCAATTAATATTTACTCTCCCCATGTGAATCCTATTTGTGTCAAGTTGACAAAAATTAACAAGCACAGTCCCTTATAGTTTAAAGAAAAGTTTTTCCCATAGTAGCTTAGAGGAGAATTGGACAGTGTTCCACCTCTGTTCCTGGACCTTGTGATTACTGGACCTTGTGATTATCCAGATTTCTGTGTAAATGACTAAAAACCATTCCATGTATATGTGCCCAAGCCTGACAGTGTGTATCCTTTGCACACTGGGTGACTCCTGGGCAACTCAGTGTTCCTGCCAACAGAGGTGCCCTGACAGCAGTCAGTTCACAGACTTGACTGGATTATGGCCTATCTCATTTTAGATTCCTGAATGTCGTGTCCATCTGAATGCAGATCCTGTGCCGTCTTCTGCTTTTCCAATCCTTCCACTTTGACCTCAGGAATTCTGATCAACAAACTCTTTTGGCCTCCTAGCTAAAAATATCTTTCACATCAAAACTGGACTTCTTGAAAATCCCCCCCTTAACTTCCCAGGGGTAGACAGATTTCTGAAATATGTCCTCCTTAATGCTAAGTGGGTCCCTGTATTTAATCTCCACACTATGCTCTTGTACAGTTCAACTCTAATCGGGCTGCTGAAATGAGATCTCACATAGTAGATAGCTTGTGGGAAATACAGATGTCATTTACAAGGTTCTGCCAGTCAAGAAGACAAGAGCACAATACTAGCAGCTTCATACCTACTAAATGCTCTTGTCCTGGCTTCCAGTGGCAGTCTTCTTAGTGTGACATCTAAAGGCAGAAAGAGAACAGGAATTCTCTAGAGCCACTTTAAGAAGGGCGTTAATCCCAATTTTGAAGACCCTCTTGACCTAATTATCTCCTGACACACACATTAAGCTCTAATACCACATCAAGAGCTAGAATTTGGATGTATGAAGGTGATGAGTGTGAACATCTAGCCTCAAATTGTCTCTGTGCACAGCATGACACACACATATGATGTGTTTCTTCCTCTTAGTGCTCAATGCTCACATCCACTTAACCACCCACTTCTGTTGATTGTGCCCTGCTTTCTAACTCCCATCCTGTCTCCTGTTCTCTGGCTCCACTGGCATTCTCCTCATTCAACTGTGATCAGGTCTCTCTTGGATCATGTCTAGGTTTCCAGCTGTAATTCCTAGTCTCAATCTTCCCCTAATACAATCTGATTTCTGGAAATCATAGTTTAAGGGCTTCCTTCTGCTACTCCATCACTTCCTGTTCTCCATACCTCTGCATGCTTGCATTTTCCTGTCCCTACTATTCACTTCTCTACTTTATTATACCTGTATCTTATTGTGCCCTTGGCTTCTATGTGTACTTGAAGTTAAATGTACAAAGTGAAAGATCCAAAGCTTGATCCACATGGGACAGAAGATGTGGTGTTTGTCTTTTTGGGCCCAGGTGACATCAGTATATATATTTTACAATTCCATGTACTTACCTGCAAATTTCATGATTTCATTTTTCTTTGCAGCTGAGAAACCATCCTTTTTTGAGTCTTACCTACCAAATTCCAAAATATCAAGATTTTTGAGATTTCAAAGCAGGAACTTGAAGAGCATACTAGGAATAATAGATATTAGTTGTACTTGAAATAATATTGAATAGTAATAAAATACAAGCCACCTTCCTATAGAATACCAGGCTGCAGAATGCAGTGCCACATCAATATTCAATCCTCAACATTGTTATAATCCCACCCCATAAATAACGCAGCATGGCAGTGTTCAGATCAAACTCAGCATCTAATGATAGTAACCAATCTCATATTTAAACCTTCTAATTCCCAACTTGGTGCTCATTTTTGTTTTCCATGCTATCTAATAACAGATTCCATTTCAAGCTAAGCATGTCAACCATTCAAGTAACAAATGTAAAAGAACCACAAGAGCATTCCGGGGGCTGTTCCAATCATTCAGTTATTAGACAGAAGAACCTTTCTGTTATGCACTGTCTACTTGTATAAAGATGGTGAGCCTTAACTGGGCTACAGCTATGTAGGTACACACATGGGAAATTCAGGACATTTGATGTCTTCTGCAACAATATTTAGGAAAACAGTAGGAGTAGCCATCCTGCCTCTTGGCAATCTCTCCTCTTTTCTTTTTTCCTCTTTGACTTTTTATCTCATTTGTCCATTTGCTTGAGATAGTAGCTGCTTTGTTTTTAAGGTTGCAATCAATAATCCTGAAAATAGAAACAATATCAGCAGCTGCTGACATTTTTTATAGAGGTAAAGAAATCCAATGAACACACTCAAAGCTTTCTTCAGCAACGAGGCATGGTATTTATTTGTTCATTTTCCTGGGTGACCTGGGCTTTCTCTCCTACCCAGGGTGCATCAAGGAGCTGGCATGGGAGAGTTGACTGTGTTTAATTGAGGAAGAAGTTGTAACCCATCACCTGATCTGTTATAGGTGACATTTGCCTGGTTCACCAGGGAACAGCTCTTTAAAGGGTTTTGAGAAATAGCTGCCAACAGCCTTAATTTAACAGCTGTGCTGTGCTATCAGGGAGCATCCAGATGTGAAGACATCGGTGGGAAATGAAATCCAGGCAGAGGAGGAGACTAATGGCTGCCACTGTGAGTCCAGCACTCCTGGGCTTTCAAACTCAGTGCATACATTCTGTCTTGCTTTCAATGTCAGCCTAGTCACTCATATACACACCAACAGACATTTCCCCAATGGAGCTTCACCGCATGCTATTTTGCCTCCTTCAAATTGTGGCCATTTGCTATGTGGCAGAAAAATACTAAGGGTACCCGTGTGCATGAACAAAGAGTGCCCATGCAATACTGAAGTTGGACAATGCAACCAACAGTACCTAGGTCACTATTGTGACTCTTTTCCTTTTTTTTTTTTTTTGGTTTTTGTTCCTCGTTTCTGAAACAAAATGTCCTAATGAACCGTGGTGGTATGATGGCTGATCTCCGTTGTCAACTTGACTGGATCTGGAATCAACTAAAAGGCAAGCCACCAGGGCCTGTTGTGAGAGACTTTCTTTATCACGGTATTCGGGAAGACCCATCCAAAATATAGATGGCAGCTTCTGGTGGGAACCCAGATAAAGGAGGAAGAGGAAGGAAGCTTTGCTGTTTGCCTGCTTACCTTCACTCTTGCTGACAAATTCACTTATCCTGAGACTGAAAAACAGTGGCTCTCCAGGAATCCCCCAGGCCGGTAGCACCAGACTAAGACTGTGGAGACATCCAGCCTCATGGACTTAGAGCAGCCATTGGAGTCTCAGCCTCTCTAATGTGAGACAGCCATTGTTAGACAACCTAGTCAATATCACACAAGGCAATCTAGTAAATCCCCTTTCCATATATATTTGTCCTATGAGTTCTGTTCCTCAAGGGCAGTGGTTCCCAACCTTCTTAATGCTGTGGCCCTTTAATACAGTTAGCCCCAACCATAAAATTATTTTCATTGCTCATCATAACTGTAATTTTGCTATTGTTATGAATTGATGTAGTAGAGGCTGCTATAGGAGCTAGGATTATATATAGATGAACAGGACATTTCATTCCTGTTCTCAAGGTGCCTGTGCTCGCTGATTGAAACAGAAGATGTGCAGGAAGCTAAGTGTTATTTGAGTAGAGATGGTTGGATTGGGGAGAGAAGCACAGATGGACGGTATGGGTGTAACTGAGGAAGCAGGGACAGTTTCCTGGGTGAGTCCTATTCCATCCAAGCCTTGAAGGTGGGAAGGGATTCTATAGAGCTCTGTGGAAAATAGGATGGGGTGGCTATGGTAGGAAACTGAGTCAAAGCCATGGCTACCCTTCACATGTTTTGTTTGAAAGATCCCATTAGTACAAACGATGCTGTTGATGACAAGTACTCTAGACTGAGCTCTGCTGTCTGTCTTCTCATGAGGCTTTAACGTGCTTACATCCTCTCCTGAAGTTGATATAGGAGAGTTTTTGACATAGACATGGACAGTCTTGGTAATGTCACTCTTGGAGCCACAGAAGATCAGGGATAGGGAGACCTTTGACCACAGATGCTTGGTACCCAGGGAACCCTTAAGAACCCTGTCTCTCCGTTCTTGGAGATAATTTACCAAAAGCCTAAGCCTGGGATTAATTTATTGCCAAACTAGTTCAAAAGCAAAACAAGACTCTAGAATTTGCTTTTTTTTTTTCATTTCTAATTTATCATGAGGTTGATGATCTTCTACAAGAAGAAATCAGTCTTTCAGACAACTGGGGTGAGAACCTCGTCTTGTGTTTTATTTTATGGATCCAAAGCCTGACATTAAGAGTCGTTTATTCTATTCAGCTCAAATGATATATGGTCCTTTAATCAGATACACGGTGAATACTCCAGTTTATTATTTTCATTTTAAAATTAAACCATGAAATATCCATGAATCCAGACATTCCTGAGTTGTGGACAGGGTTAACATTTCATTTATCTCTTAGGCAGTGATTTTTCTGTCTGCCTATCTATCTATCTTCTATCTATCTATCTATCTATCTATCTATCTATCTATCTATCTATCTATCTATCTATCTAGAGATGTGTATCAGTATCCCAATATATCAATATTTCAGGCTGGCCTAAAACTCACTATTTGAAACAGACTGTCCTCAAATTCTTGGCAATCCATTTGTCTCTGTCACCCCGTGCTGAGATTAAAGGCATACACCATTATACCAGGCCAGTGATACTTTTTATTAAGTATTAGGTGCTGAATTTGGATGAGGTGTGAGAGAGCCATCCCAAAGTGGAACCATCTGTGGCAAGCATAATGTGTGTAAGTATTCTAGAAAGAAGTACCTGAGCCAGGAAGGTAGATTTCGCAACAGTGCCTTTCTCATCTCTAGAATCTGGAAGCACCATTCCTGGAAATGGCTCCTCTTGGGTGCAGGGCTTCTGTTGTTATGGGAGGGGAAAGAGCAGATTTTACCTCATGGCAGACTTCACTGAGCAGCTTGAACCTCGTGTCAAGTCTGTGGCATCTTCTAGCATCTTTTTTATGGTGTGATGGGGAAAGGCTGGTGCAATTCTGCCTGCTGCTGAGATTTCTGTCCTCCTACCCCCTTGCTCCCTTAAAGTGAATTCCTGTCAATCAGCAAGCTTCCCTGTGATTTCACATGAGTTTTGGGTGTGGCAGCAGGTCTGTGTTAAAGGTATCTTCTTCAGTAGGGCCTGGCTTTCCCCTCAGTCAAGGGATTTGGGTTCGGAAACTGTCTCAGTCCCAGGAGTAGATGATGCTCCAATGGTGGCAATTCAAATTAGAATCTATGATTTATTCAGAAATCAAGTCAATAGGCTTTAGTTGCTAGGAATCTGTTTCCTCCTGGGGTACTGAGCATAGCTCTCACATACTGATCTCTGTGGTCGGTCTGTGGTTACTATTCAGTTCTATCACCCTTTGTAGAACTATACTTGTGTGGCTCTGCTGGCTAAGTGTCCCAGCTCCCTGCCACCTAGACACGCACCATTCCCTTGGATTTGTGATTTTAGTCTGAAGTTCACACATCCCACCCTTGCTCCTGATCTACAAAGAGCATCACAGCAGAACTCTTCAAAGACACCTGTGCGTCTCATGAATGAGGTCCTTGAATTCTTAGAGAAGAGAGTATATTCTGGAACTTCCCGTGGGCAGTGAGAGGGTAGGAAGTGAACTTCTTAAAAAACATGGTAAATATTCTCTAGCATGCCAATCTACTTACAATTTTAAGAACCCTTTGAAATCAATGACACCAACTTATGTTTTAGGATCTAGGTAAAGAACAATGTAGAAAAATAATAAATGATAATGATGAGCAGTAAGATCAAAAGATGAATTTGCAAACAATGAGGATATAAAAAAAAGCAATATACAAGTGTTATGTGATTTTTAGAGCACCATTACACACTATGGAATGTTCTTTGGTATATGCTAGTTGGCAAAACAAATCAAGGTGAAGATTTGTACAAAGCATGACAGATTATTGAAAAATTAATTTACAAAAGTATATGTGTACCATGTACTTCATTAAATGTTTAAAAGCAATGAAAACAAGACTTGTTGAGTACTGAAAAATATGCAACACACTGAAGCAAACAGGCCTAGAAAATACACCTCTGAAAATTGTTCTTGCTTTAGGATTTGGCTTTGAAACTAGGAAACCAGCTCACTTATTAGAACACACACTTTATAGAAATTTCCCTTTTAAAAAAAACGTAAAACTATTTGATAATCACAACAGTACGGATGCTCTTTGTGCTTTTGTTATTTGGCTGCCTCATATGCTGTGGGATTTACACAATTGCTAAATGTCTTGGTATCATTGACAAGCATGGTTTTGGACACAGGGGACAGTGTTACAGAGGTAAGTTAAATGAAATTAAGTACCATATTCTCAAAATTGGATTAGAGTTGTCAGTACGAATTTGTGCCATGCTTCACCTTTTAAATGTGTATGTGTTTATAAGTGACTCCCACTAATGGTGAATTGATTTTCTATGGACTAAAATTCATTTGTTCATTCATCTCTTTTTGTTTCTTCCTCCATCTCTTTCTTTCCTTGCCTTTCTTTCTTTCCTTCAAATGTACACTCATAAATGTAGCCCCTGTCTAGAGACCACTATGTATGAACTCATAGAAATAACATCCTTCGTCAGTCTCCCAAGTGCTGGTATTAAAGATGGAGCCACCAAAATACAGAAACATTCTTGTCGATAACAACTGGAAAAGTTGAGCAAACACCAACACAACCATTTGAACATTCATGTTTTCAGGCTTAATTAGGAAAAAAAACCATTTAGAATAGAAAAGTCTATGAGTGAGAAACTCTATAGTGTTGTTAGTTTTGATGTTTGTTGATGTTCAATGAGTTGGGTTGTAAGAAAACAGTACATAAAAAAAGTTGGGAAGCAGAGATAGATTTTGTGCCATGTCCTTGAGCAGTGTGACCCTTAAGTAGTAGGGTTCTTCATGTTGCGGTGACCCCCAACCATAAAATTATTTCACTGATACTTTATAATTTTCTACTGTTATGAATCACAATGCAAACATCTGGTGTGCAGGATATCTAATATGTGACCCTAAAGGGGTTATGGTATTATTCTTATTATCTTCTTATTGCTATGAATAAATACCTAACAAGAGGCATCCAAAGACAGGATGAGTTCATTTTGATTGACAGGTACAAGGTGTATCATGGTCAGGACAGCAGGACAGGAGCTTGAGGTGCTGGGTGCCTTCCATCCACAGTCAGGAAGCAGCGTGTGGGTGGGGGAAGGGGAAGGATGTCACAACCCTTCTTCCCAATGATTTGCTTCCTTCAGCTAGGCTCCACCTCTTAAAGGTTCCATAACCTTTCAGAACTGCACCACCAGCCAGGACCATGTATTTAAATATACAAGTATGGACAGGATATTTAATATTCAAGCTACTAAACATGTCACTAAAATAGCAGAATTTATAAAATAATATGTTCAAACATTCTTGTATTTTCATGGAAGTGTTGATTTAGGTTAATTTCCATAAGGGATATACTAAGGACTGATTATACAAGCCTAACAGTCAGGTTAATATCTTTGAGCTGATTTATTTTATTGGCTTTTATAAAGGAGTTGAGTTCTTTTAATGTGTTGGTTCCTAGTATACTTACCATTCTGTGATAACTAGAAATAACATGTAAAAATAACCAGCATGTTATTGCTCATAATTGAACATGGAGTCTTCTCTAAACAAATTCACATTTAGCCCAATTAAATAAGCTTATTCATAATAATGATCTCTTTTATAAATATAGATTTGGAGTTTCCACTTTGACCATTAGCTGTATCTTTCTGTTTTTATTTTTACTATCTAATTCTTCTAGTTTCCATCATAATTGATCCCCCTGCCGCTGACTCTGGAGTGCTGGGACTAAAGGACTATGCCACCATGCCCAGCTCTGATTTCTAGTTTTTAAGGGAATTTTTACATGTGATGTTCCTAACATTTTTGTTAATTAACCCTCAATAGGTAATAAGTCCCTTCTATTTCTTATTTTCTAAAAGTAACCTTACCTACCTATATGCTAATCCCCAAAGTTATTTAATTTCTTTAAATTATTTAAATACTAACAAAACTTTATCATGTAGTTTACAAAATTATTTTAAACTTCTAGTCAAGGTATGTTCTTTAATTTTTGCTAGTACAGAACTATATTTTGCTTATGGGAAGTTTGTGTCTTATTAATAGAATAAGCACAGTTAGAGGGGATGTATTTGTTACAATTTGTTGAATTCCACTCTGCAATATTTTATCATTCTTGTATCCACAGTTATAAATGAGCCAACCTAATTGCAGTCTGCCACCTTGCTACCACAACTATCTCTCTTGTATAAAATATGATGTGGAATACTCTGGTTTCTAATTGATGGTAGAAATTGCATATGACCGGGGGGATCTTGAAATTTTTTTACTTATAGTATCAACCAAGCCTGGAGTTGTTTTTTGCTGTTTGTTTGTTTGTTTGTTTTTCTTGAAGGGATTATATCAATTTTCTTTGTATTTATGTATAATTTTACTAACTATATTTCCCTGGATTTTTCTTTATTTTGTATGAGTTGTTGCTATAAAGCTGCTTAGTCACTCAGTTTTTCTGAAGAATGAATTTGAAATTTTAATAGAGGGCGTGTGTATGTGTGGTATGTATGGTGTATGTGGTGTGTGAGTGTGTGTGTTTAGGAAGATGAACATCCTTGTTGGATCGCATCATGGTCTGGACAGATCTGTGTAGCCATTCTCACTGAGTCTATAGTGTCTCTGAGTGGATGAGCTTTTTAGGGAGTTTTCAGGTTCATCTCCCATCCGCCCAGATTGAAGTCCTGTGTTCTATACTTGATTATTATCTTCTGCGCTTGAGGGCTGGTTATAGGCATTTCCCACCACATAATCCTACATCTATTCACTTAACTTCTCCTTTGAGCTCACTTTGGGGAGTTTCCTCCATTGTGGGAAGTCCAGTAATGCACCTGTCTGCACATTGCAGTCTATACCCCATAAGCACTAAAGAGCTTAGTGAGGGAAGTCTTCTCGGAAGCCCAGTTTAATACATTCTAAAGCCGAATCCTGATAGCTGTTTTTGCATCAGCCTTGGGGAAGCTACTTGGCTTTTGTTCACTTTTCTGATCTTTAAAATAGACATCCCATAACTGAGAGATGAGTCACTAAAGAGCACTGGCTGCTTTTGCAGAGGACCCAGGTATGGGTCCCCATACCTACAAGATAGCTCAAAACTATATCACTAGTTCTAGGGGATCAAATTCCTTTTTCTGGACCCCCAGAAGGACTGCAGTACAGTACCCATGTATACACACAAACATATACTCTCCACACATACACAAAGTATACCACACACATATACACACTCTCTCTCTCACACACACACACATGCAGACATATACACACACATATACACATACAGATACACACCGCACACACATACTTACATACTCACATACTCACACACACACCACACACACACATACACACAGGTACCATACACATACACACACACACCCTAGTATAATTAAAATAAATAAATGATAGACTGGACATCCACACACTTACTGTCCTGACTGTTAATACATAAGATTAAATAGACGCTATGTGGTAAGTGGGCAGAGAGTGGAGGTTATTCCATTATTATATAAAAATAAACTATCTTTCTGTCCCAATGATTGCACACCGTCTTGCCCATGCTAACATATTCCTAGTCCTTATGCATTAGTTTTCTATTTTCTTAGACTTAGGCATGAAGCCTGACTTCACTTCTCTGGCAACATTTTGAGAAAAGGAGGGGCTCCTTTCCCTTAAACCTGAAAGACTACACGCATGGTTGACCGGACTTCTCAGACACCACGTTTTCTCACACAGCACTGAAAAGAACAGTTTTAAAACCCTCTAGGCAGAAGGACCTTCTTGTATCCATACGGATGATGCATTACATGCTCCAAGGCAGGGTCATGCCAAGTCTTACCATGTGACCTGCCTGCGAGACTCACAGGACACATTGCTAACTTCTACTTTATGGATGAAGAAGCTGAGGTGCTGACAAGTTGGCCATCAGAACCGAGCAGCAGCACCTTTTTTGGCATGCGCGCAATGACTGAGGCAGCATCTCCAGTTTACTGTGGATTGCTGCGCCCTTCGCTCCTCTCAGGGTGCAGGACTCGGGCTATTCTACAACCATGATAAATGTGGGGAAATTGGATGGCTGAGGAGGAGAGAGATTTGGAAAGTAGATCAGGTAAGTGTAAATATCTAAGTGCAGAGAGGATGATGGATAAAGTTGTTCTGATACATGAATTGGCTGTAAATGCATTTTTCTGATTTAATTTAGGCTGGGGCAGCTAACCTTAGATAGTCTAAGTAATGAGACATTGGCGACCACAGTGCATAAGTATATGTCATAAATGAATCAGATGGGGTAACTGTTCTTGAGTGGTATTTATAAGGTCATCATTGTCCTTGCAAATACAAGCTAAATGGCTTTGCTCACTCTCGTGAAGTCGCTAACAGGCAAGTATCCGTCCTGCTCTCCGCAAGGTTTCCTCTGAGCTGCTCAAATGGAGTTTGGGGCTGCGTCATATGTTTCCTCTGCATTGAGTGGAGGTCTCCTGAGAAATTTAATATTTTCCTACTTTGTTTTCCACTTTCCTCTTCTCTTTTCTTGCTTGTTGAGACAAAGGTAAACTCTTGATGCCTGTCTCTGGCACCTGCAAGCCGCAGTTGTAGGTATGTACCACCAGGCCCAACTGTCATTCTGACTTAAGCATTCAGCCTGACATAAACAGTGGTCAAAAAATTCACTTAAGACTAAAATCTGCCTCTTTTCCCTGGTGGACTGTCTGTCTGCTATTTTGATGGTCAAGGAAAACGTCTATTATTTATTTTGATTTACTTTCTCCCTGTTCCTAGTTTTGATGCCATACTCCCATAATAATCATAGATGTATTAACTTTTCTCTAGAAAAACAAAGCTATTAAAATCTCAGGAAACTGGCTACCCAAACAGGACTAGAGCTCAGAAACTTAGCTCTGGCAAGGTTTGCAGAAACTGCTGCCTCCCTTGTCTGTCATGCCAGGATATTTTTCTTCTTTCTTGCTTAGTATTTAAATAATATATTTTTTCTTTTGCTAGTGAGCACCTGCTTTCATCCAAACAGCTCTTTGGACCTGGGACACAATCCAGAGGTAGACTGCTTACTCAGTAAGCATAAGGCCCAGGATTCAAGTCACAGGATGGCAGGAGAGAAAGCAACAGCGTAGCCCCCATTCCTTCTTTAGGGGTCTGATGACCAGAGTGACCTTCAACTTTGTAACAACCAAGGACACCATCACCTCCTTTTCCATAGAACAAATGTTTTGAAATATTCCTATTAATTAAACTCTGTCATTCACCCTGCTTCAGACTTTTCATTTGTAAAAAACATGTTCAAATGATAATTGGATTTTGTCAGACTTATCAATACAGGTATGATATCACTACTCCACTCAAAAGCAAAGAAATGTACATTGTAATTAGCCTTCTTGTACTGGAGTCTTGCCTCATAATTTGTAGCTACTAGGGTTGGAAAGATGACTCAGTAGTTAAGAACACTTGTTGATCTTGCAGAGGACTTCAACTCAGTTTCCAGCATCCATGTCAGGTAGCTCACAGCTGCCTGTAACTCCAGCACTAGGGCATTTGATGACCGTTCCTGGGGAGGAGGGCTGATTGACCACCTCTTCTGGATTGTTCAGGCATTGTGCTCACGTGCACATAATCACACACAGGCACATACATGCATAATTACAAATTAGATAAATCTTAAAAACCCCAATTACTGATCATTGCTTTCTTGTTTAGAGAGACTCCAATCAAACAAGCACAGAGGTAGGAGTGTGACTCTAAGTTAAAAAGAAAACTGAAAGGGAAAATCTGACACTTTCTGAAGAAAGACCCTAGGGGATATTAGAAGTTTTTAGGCACCTAAAACAATCTCTATTAAGTTATACCCTTGGTTGGCCTGTGAGCCTACAAAACGCATCTTTAGACGACTCATTTGTGGAACCCCAGGATGGTTGATGGATATTGTCACCTTTGATGATGTCCTCTCTGGCAAAGACCATGCTGAGATGATAGAGAACAAGATAAAAAGATGAACGCTTTTAACTGGGAATTCTGCTCCAAGTTATGGGAGGGCAGCCATGGGTATTAGTGATTCTAATATGTAGTTCTGAAAGATATGGCATAAAATTGGACATGCACACCAGGAACACATGGGGGATTTAAGATAAAAATCCCTGGGTGTCAATGTCTGTAGTGTGTGTGTGTGTCTGTACATGCCCGCGTGTGTGTGTTTACACTGATTATGCATGTGGAGGCTACAGGACAACACTGGGGGTCTTTTTGTCTCTCTCTCTGCCTTATTTTTTGAGACAGCATCTCCCACTGAACCCACAGTTCATCCATTTGGCTGAACAGCAGGCCTCAGAGATCCTGATTCCTCTCCAATACTGAGATTATAGGCATGTTCCCCAGCACCTGGTGTGTGTGTGTGTGTAACCTGGGAATTTGAACTCAGGTCCCCATGCTTATGTAGTAAGCACTTTACTAACTGAGCTATCTCTGCAATCTAAGCTCCCTCGAAGCCACTGAGTTTGCATTTCTTACTGTGCAGTACTGGGATAATAACTGGTCACTACAAAGCCCCAGGAGATTGATATAAGCATCTAGGGCTACAACTTGAGAGCCTAAGGGTTTCGTTCACATTTCTCTCTCTTACCAGGCATCTTCATGAGTTGGAATCTTGGACAGCTGCGACCATCTGTGCATTTGTTTCTGGTTTAAGTGCGCGTTAGGTGAATTGGATGAATGCAGACACGAGTTCTGGAGCTCAGTTACCTTTAGGTTAACCCCAACCTGAAGTTTCTAGAACACAAATGCTTCCCATACCTTTTACCATGACTAATACCTCAAAGGTTGCAGCCTAAATCCCTAACATGTTATTTGTTTCCTGGACTTTCTATTCTGTAGACATGGAAGAAGTAGCTTGCAGCACATTTCTGCTAATTATTTCAAGCAGCTTGCTCATATTTAGATTTTAAAAAAATAGTTATAGAATGAGTTTGTTTGAGTTAGTTTTTTCACCCATGAATAGAAAAAAAATATTGATTTAGAGAATAAAATGTTGTAGCCTGGCAGCTCCTATAGTTATTTCAGCTTTCTTCTTTTCTAGGGGCAATAAACACATTTTTTTTTTTTAGAGGAAAGCCAGAATCTTCCTTTAAAAAAAAAAAAAAAAAAACTCATTACTGACCATGTGGCATCTACATTCTATCGCCAAGGCCTCAGGTCAAGGTATGCACAGATGAGCAATGCACCCCTCCCCCCCAAGCCCCACAAGACTCTGAGAAATGAGAGGAGTGTGGCAGAGTGGAGCTGTGGTGGAAGCAGCAGGAAGAGGTGCCCAGTGGTGTAGTTCAGAAGAGAGCCGAGCAGGCTGACATAGGTGAGTCCAACCCACAGAAGAAACAGGCTTCTTCTGCACTGGGTAAACCTGGAGAACTCATGCTGCAAGACAAAGGGATGCTTTAGCACCAAATGAGAAGCTGGTCTTACTCAGAAAATGGGCTTTTTATAAACCTACTCCTGATATTTGTATTCCTCTATTACCCTCTCTTCCCCCCACACATGTACAAACATATACTCATCTTGTGTAATTTTTTTCAAGTTCATCCTTTGTTGCCCTGCCGAGTATCCCAGCATTAGCCACTCTGGCTCCCCTGCAGACACAAAGAGTAAAGAAGCCATTACACTCTTGAAAAAGCCCATTGTGGACACTTTACAGATACATTCAAACCTTGGACCCTGGTAAGCTTTGCCTTTGGCTGCTCTAGATAGGGGAGTCATTTTAAAGCCCGTGTGTGTGTGTGTGTGTGTGTGTGTGTGTGTGTGTGTGTGTACAACTGGACCTTCGGAAAGCATTTATATAAGTAGAATCCTGTTTTATTTTTGCCTTCTGTTACAACAGTAAAGATTATGATCCTTGATCTTTAAGTATTTAGTATTGCTTTTGGAAAAAAAAAAGATTTATCAATTCCCCCAGTTGGATCTCCTTTGTAGCTTGCAAAGATTATATTCTCTTGTAAAGCAAGTGATTTTTTTTGAACCTCATTGATTTTTAGATGGGCTTGTGGTTAGGGTGGATGCCTTGATTTCTGTTCAGGAATACCTCTGGATACCTCTGGAAAGGCCCGAGTATGTTAATTTTGATAGATTATGGTCAGGAATCTGAACAGGATTTCTTTTTTTACTTTACTATGGTTCATGTTTTACTATTGAATATTTTTATGAATCATTTTTACTCTTAAGTAAAGCCAAACAATATATACATTTCTGCTCTTCATTTCCAGACAAATATTTTATTTTGTACATTTTTACTTCTTATCAGATATAATATTAAAGAAAAGAATTTCTTGTCATCTTTATTTCTGAAAATTCTATTGTTGATTTTTGTGAATATCTCCTATTCTTCTATGTAGTTTCCTTGTAGATACCTGATTTGGGTTTGGCTTTTAATAGCCCAAATTCATACTGCATTTAAACAAAAATAAAAATGCTTTTTAACAAAAATAAAAATTTCTGCATGGATATACAAAGCCACAATACACATAGCTTAAACATGAATTCAACTCAAGGACAGCAAGAGGGGAGAGAGATAAGAGCACAAAAAGGGAGAGATGCCACCCACCAGTTTTGTTTGGAGCACTTGGATCTGTCCTAGAGCTCTTGTGAGGGTTAAATTGATTAATATGCAGAGAGTGAATAGAGATTGCCACTTTCTATAATGACAAACTAGTATGGTTATTATCCAAAGAATCAAACACTGAATACAAAATGCCATACACCTGCAATGCTTTGCAATGCAGGAAGCTGGTTAAGGATTTCAGATATATTTCCAGTGTCCTGCTCTTCTGGCTCTGAGCCTTCCATAGTTGTAGGAAGAAGTCAGTGTATTGCTCCTGCACAGCTCCCCTCCTATCTCTCCGAAATGCCCATCCCATTAATGGAGATGGTGGCCTTTGAGGCACACGCAAAACAAATAATGATAATAAAAGAAATCCTTTCTTGAGGCCATCATTTTCTAAGCCAGGGTTTGTTGTTGGCCTGCCAGTAGCTCTCAGTCAGCGGGTTCCGGGTTTGGGGCTACAGAAGCAAGCCACATGCAACAGTCGGACTCTTTGCTAATTGGAATGAGGAGTTAATCTCTCTCTGCCTGAGTCCAGCTGAGTCTCTGTGAGCAATGATGTATTTAAAAGATCTCTGGCCATCCAGGGCGTGTGGCACTAACCGGATTTAGCTCATTAGCAAATCCACAAGGTCCTGCTGACACTGCACCCAGAATAAAATACAGGAGGCTGCCCCATACCCCGTGGGCACCTACAGCCTGGATACACAATGAAAAGGCATTTATTAATAATCTCATTGGTCACACAATACAAAGGAAGGCTACAAGAAGTCAAATGCTGCCATTTGTCCTGACTAGAAAGGTGTAATTAAAATAAGCGCCATGTGATTAACCTTTGAGAAATTAATCTGATATTAAAAAAAAAAAAGCGGCACAAAATAAGGAAGACAGGTTCTTCCAGTGAATTTAGTAGAACTGAGAGGCTGCTGGATAGACTTGATTAAATTCCATTTACCCGTGAATTGTTGGAAACATGGGCCATGTTCAAATTGTACTCTGTTGGAATGATAAAAATACTCTAACAAACAGCAACCAAGGAATGAAAGGGTTAATTTGTCTTATAATTCTAAATCACTGCCCATCATTTTGGTGAAGCCGAGGCAAGAATGTAATGAATTATCTCTACAATTAAGAGCAGAGAGAGAGAATAAATGCACAGATCCTTGCTAGCTCTGCTCATTTTCTTCATTTTTAACAATTCAGGGCCCAACCTAGGGAATGGTGCCTCCCACAGTAGACTGGGTTGTCTTACATTAATTAACAACCAAGACAGACCCCAAAGACATGCCCTCGGGCTAATCTGATTTAGACAGTCCCTCAATCGAAATGCTCTTCCCAGATGATTGTAGGTGTGAAGTTGGCAGGGGAAACTAACCAGCACAGATAGCCTTCCACATTTTCCATTTTCTCTCATCCCACAAGGCATTGCTGATGTTTTGTTTCTTGGAGTTCTAATACAACTCAAGAGAGTGCCATCGTCTTCCAACCATGTTTGGAAGCACATGCTGACTTCCTGTAATCCTGCCTTGCCCAGCCTCACATGGGTTCAATTCAAGGAACAATCATTTGGACAACTGTTGTTTGTAGTGTATTATTAAAAAAAATCAATCCACACTATGTCTGGCAATGCACTGGCAATGGGGGTCTCCCCAGCTCCATGCCTATCCCCATGTGGAGCTCTTCCCAGATTCCCATGGTTAGCTGCTCCAAACTGCTCGTACTTCCCAAGCCATCTCCCACTGGCTCTAATCCCGTAAAACAAAAATTCCAGAGACTTGTATTTTATCAGCCAGATTTATAACAGTAAATCCTCGGCCTCAAAAATGCCCACACAAAGAACTCAAAACTCAATTGATATAGATACAAGCTGAACATCTAGATGGGGCAAATGTACCCTACATTGATTGCTCTGTTGCCCTTCTATGATATCCATAGCTACCTGTGGCTCTTTCAGGCCACGTGATTCTGGTTCATCTTCTTCCTCCATCTTCTGTCCATTCCCCCAGCTCCCTCTCCCCTCCTCTTCCCCTCCTCCTCCTCTCTTCCTCCCCCTCCTCTTCCGCTCCTCCTCCCCCCTCTCTCTCCCCTCTCTAAAACTTTCAACTCCACCCCCTCCTTCTACTGCCCCAATCACAGGCTCTAGTCTTAACTGATTAATTAAGATTTCACCTGACCTCACCTGAGTACAGGAGCCCCTTTTGAGGGGGCAGATAAAATAGACAGCACTTCACAACAGTCATTTGTCATTAAGAATGCACTCAGCTGCAGATCTGAATACAATTTTACTAATATCAGCTCATAAGGAATTCACTGAAAGTCAGCATTTATCAACACAATTTGTAAATAACAGGGTATGCTACTTTCAAATCTGCAGTCCGCTAAAATATTCATTGGCCAGCAAAACAGTTTTGGTAGGATAACCTGTTATTATTAAAAGATGGAAAGAAGTTTATTATATGAGAAGACACTTGGGCAGGAGTTCTCACTTGAAGAGAGGCTTGAAGTCAATACAAAGATCTTAATTACTTTTCCTGATGCTATGATAAAAAGTAACTTAAAGAAGAGAAGGCAATTTAGCTCAGGGCTGAATAGTCAACCCTGAGGGGGAAGTCCAAGAAGCAGAAGCTGGAGGCCACTGGTCACATTGTATCTACAGTCAGCAAGCAGAGAGCAAAGGTTTACTTCTGCTCAGCTCCCTCCCTCTACTTAACCCAGGATCACAGAGATGAGCTATCCATAGGAGTGGATCTCTTCATATAATTAACATCATCATCATAAGCTCCCACAGGTATGTCCCGGGGCCCACTTCCCAGGCCATTATGGATCCTGTCAAGCTGATGATGAGCACTGAATAGCACAGCAACATTTTGAGTGTGTCCGTGTCTCATTCTTCATCAGACTGTCATAGAGACACAGAAGTCCGGGGATGCCTGCAAGTCAGCATGAACAGGAAAACAAGAGTTTGGAGCTGGTGCCATTGGACTTGCTCCTGCCAATGATTATTCCCTTAGCTGTCAGCTGGGACATCTATTGGCTTATCACACAGATGGAGTTGGTGAAACACCGTGCTATCTCTCCTGCCAACATCCTTAAAACAAACACACAGTCATTGTTTGGTTGGTCGATGGCTTTGGTTTTTGGAGACAAGGCTTTGCTATATATCCAAAGCTGTCCTGGAATTTATGATTCTCCCACATTAGTATTCAAAGCTTCAGGATTACATGTACATACCACCAAACCAACTGAGGCTGAATTTAAATATGTCTCTTATTGATGCTATTGTAACCGAAGCTCATTTTTTTTCCCTTCAAAGGCAGCAAAAATAAAACAAAACTCCCCACCCCAGCTCTCAGTATAATTACTACAGGCTTTAAATTTAATAGAGCTTAGATTAGAAGTAGTTAATGGTACTTGAAATATCTTTCTTATCCACCTCACAGAAGAATGACTCCTAGCCAGTCCGCTAGAATTCAGTACATCTGGGTGCTGTGGGATAGGGCTCAGTAGAATCCAGCTTTTGCAGCCAGGTCGCCTGATGCTTAGACAATAAAACACACCCAATATTTCTGTATAATCAGACTCTCCCAAGGTGAACATCGTAACTCAGTGGGTCTGGGTTCAAATCCCATTCCCATCACAAATCTGCAGTGTGACTCGGGGCAAGTTCAATTAACTTCTCTGAGCCCCAGTTTCACCTGCTGTAAATAACTTCCCAGAGGGCTTCCTACTGGCGCCCTGTCCTGTGCATTGAAGAAAAATGTGAATGTTGCATAGCTCTGCTATCCCCTGCAATACATCTTTCTTTTATGTTCCGTGTCCCCTCTACCCTCAGCTGCTCTTCTAGGAAGCAGCTAGACTTTCTCATTTACTCAGGAAAGCACCCCTTAACATCAACAAAGATGTAAAACCTCTATCAGTTAGGACTGGGTATTTATGGCAGATTCTTCTGATTGGAAACGTCTCTTTGTTTCATTAATAGGAAGAGATGTAACCCTTTTAACTAATCAGATACACCCATGAAAGAGCTACATTTTAAAAGGTACATTATCAGCATGCTACATGCCCTTCAGAAACTGTGCCGACCCTCCTGCCTTGGATCACTCTGCTTCCTGTGTGAAACCTCAGTGTGGAAATTTCTGTTTACTGGAGTGAACAGTACTTTATTGAGGGAAAAAAACAGTTTCAGTGTCTCTCTATTGGAAGAAATTCTCCTATATTAGCCTCTTACCTTGATCTATCTATCTATCTATCTATCTATCTATCTATCTATCTATCTATCTATCTATCTCCTATATCTATATATTATAGATATGCAGGCTAAATACATCTACACACCTGCTTAAACACATCTCCCCATATATATATATATATATATATATATATATATATATATATATATATATATATATATATAAAATCTCACACACATATGTATATCCTGCATGTGTGTCTGTGAACTATGTTCATGCAGTGCCTATGAGGCCAGAAAAAAGCATTAGATCTCTTGGGACTAGGGTTGGAGTTAAGGATGGTTAACCCAAGTCCCATGCAAGAGTAACCAGTACTCTTAACTACTAAGCCATCTCTCCAACCCCACCTGTGACCCACACAGGGTTTCTTAAGAGCATGTGAATTCTGGTGGAAGCCAAGCAGGTGGCTTTCTTTTATGTTCCATTCCGTGTCCCCCACCCCCACCCCCCACCCCTGCTGTTCTTTTAGGAGGCAGCCTGGCTCTGGATGAGGGGATCTGACTGAGAGAACAGAGAAGACAATAAGCAGATGGAGGATTGTACATGTTGCTGATAATACTGTTAAAATTAAACAATTGAAAGAGATGGTGCTATAAATGGCAACTGGACAGATGGGGACACACAGGCTGGAAATGAGTAGTGGTTGCTCTGAAATATGGAATTCAGAGGTCAGAGGCCTTTGCCGGGATCAGATGGATGAAGAATGAATGGACACAGATGAGGCAGGGCCCAGCCTGGAGGAAAATTATAAAATCAGAGCTCTAGGAGTCAAGCTGTAAATAGTAATTAATTGATTAATGTATGTGTTGGTGCAAGTAAGGGGTGCAAGTGTGTGTGTGTGTGTGTGTGTGTGTGTGTGTGTGTGTGTGTGCCAGTGAGTGCACATACATTTATTTGCATGTGTATGGCATATGTCAGCAGGTAAGAGGTTGACTTATAGAGGTCAGTTCTCTTCTTTACTATGTGGGTTCTAAAATCCACCTTGTGAACCTCTATCCACAAAGCCATCTCACTAGCCTCCAACTTTATTTTTTGAGACAAGGTTTTGCACTCACCCAGAGCTCCCCAAATTTGCTAGACTGTCTGACCAATAAACTCCAGGGATCTGCTGGTCTCAGTCTCCCTAGCATGGGGATTATAGATGTGTACCCAGGTTTTAAGTGGGTCCTAGGGTTTGGAACTTGGGGCCCCATGCTTTTCTGGCAATCATTTTACCCACTGAGCCATCTCCCAAATTGCCAGCCAAGTTTCTTTAAAATGCAGACACGTAATTCCTCCAGTAAAACCTACCAGTTGCATAGCATCAATCACAAAGTTTAATGATCCAACGTTCCAGATCATTGGTCAACTTGTATACCTGAACTTACCTTAAAAATCAGCAAAAGGATAGGACATCGCTGGGCACCTGTCAGTCATGTGTAGCTCTGATTCTGTTTCCCCTCTAAGACATGCAATGTTCCTGGATATGGGAAGAGCTTCCCATAGGACACAAGGCCACCATTCCTCTTACCTCCCCATGTTCTTTAATCACAGTCTCTTAATCTTGACCTCCAGAGTATGGGGCACCCTCTCATTTCTCATCATCTCTCAGATGAAGGGTCAGTGCTCACCAAACCACTATCAGATCTTGTGAGCCACCTTCAGCTCTCAGAGTTTTCAGAATGGCAAATGCCGCTATGAGTGACACAGTTTAGTTCAAGCAAAGGGAAGCAGGTAGGTAGGGTATGTGAAATGAAGTTCCTAGAATCCACCTGAGTCCCACCCTGCAAAGGGAATCGGGTAGGTAGGGTATGTGGAATGGGGTTCCTATAGCCACAGGCTAGAATCCGCCTGGGTACCACCCTCCTGAGATCCCAGTCCAGCTTTCATCTTCCTAAGCCTGCTGACCCAGGCACAACGGACCTTCAGCAAATGTCTCGGTAATCAAACACCTTAAGCCAATGTCTGTTCCCAGAATGCAGAAAGATACCCCAGTTGCAAAGACTCTACAGTAAGACTTTGTGATTTTTGTTGTTGTAGTAGTTTTGTTTTTTGTTTGTTTGTTTTTTGAGACAGGGTTTCTCTGTATAGCCCTGGTTGTCCTGGAACTCACTTTGTAGACCAGGCTGGCCTCGAACTCAGAAATCTGCCTGCCTCTGCCACCCAAGTGCCGGGATTAAAGGTGTGTGCCACCAGTGCCCGGCTGACTTTGTGCTTTTATCAGAGTCACTGCTTAAAATATAGTGAAAACTGTTACAAGCATCTCTTTGAACTCTTGGCAAAGTATAGACAGTAAGAAAAATTCTTAATAAAAGTGTGGTTATCTGGACATTCTAGGCACAGACATTTATGTATCTAGTGTGCCCACATGCATTCCTTGCATACATTGTATAGGATCTCAGAGGACAATTTATAGAAGTCAGGTCTTTTCTTCAACCACATAGCCCCAGAGTTTTGAACTCAGGCCACCAATCTGATAGCAAGGCACCTTTATCTGCTGAGTTTATTCACTGGTTCCAGAAATTTCAAATTTAAAGCAAGACAGCACATGTCTTCATAAGAGATGTAGAAATATCCTCAGCAAATGAGAAGGATGTTTTTGTATTTTGTTTTTGGGTTTTTTTTTTTTTTTGAGGTTGGTTTGAATTTTTACTTTGGTTGCATTTTCTCATTCCCTTTCTTGCAGACCCCTCCACAGTCATTCCTTGTACATGGTACTGAGTTTCACAAAAGCATAATATTAACTAAACGACTATAATGTATCTTCCCTCATAGCCCCTGCCTTCTCCTCTGTAACTTCCAGATATTTTTATCATGGTAAGATACATAGAACATAAAATGTCCTTTTCAGCAACTCATGGGTCAGTAGCATTGGCTCTTTTGATTTCTGTCATATTTGGAACACTCTGTTTCACATGTCGCCCCTGGCAATGGTTATTGACTGTACATCAGTCTAAAGAGACTAGATATATCAATACCATGCTACCAGTGTATTATAATTTCAAATTTATTTTAAATAATCTTTATGGTTGTATGTCTGTGTGGTTGTTTGTGCACATGGGTGCAGGTTCCCATGGAGACCAGAAAAGGATGGTCCTCTCGAGTTCTAGGTAGTTGTGAGCTGCCTGATATGGGTGTTGGGAACCAAACTTTGGCCTCTAGAAGAACAATGTTTCTTCTAATTACTGTAATGCCTCCCCAGAGTCCCACTCCTTATTAAACTCCCAGCATGCACTGGATACTAT
Source organism: Mus musculus (assembly GCF_000001635.26). Classification (NCBI taxonomy): domain Eukaryota; kingdom Metazoa; phylum Chordata; class Mammalia; order Rodentia; family Muridae; genus Mus; species Mus musculus. The sequence continues at coordinate 74,377,495 of NC_000075.6, read as the reverse complement.
GCTCAGTTATAGCATGCCTCTGCTTACTTATTCTTGCATCAGCCCAGTAAGTAAAGAGACCTTTATCTGCCCTAGTTACAGACAAAAAAATGGAGAGCCAGAGCATGTTGCTGGCTCCAAGCCACAGTATTGACAGGGAAAGACCAGTCTTAGGATAAGTTTGTCTGGGGCAATGACTGTGCACTAAAACAGTATCACCCATGGCTTCTGTGGTTTAGACAGGGTCATGCTGCTAGAGATGGCATCTCTGCACACCTGTCTGTACTACACCCTACACTCTGCCTCTGTGGAAATGGCGATGGCTGAACCAACAGAACTATACCGAGCTCCCTAACTGGTGATCTGTCACTTCAAAGACTTGAATGGCTTCCATCACCCAATTTACCCAGTGATGGGGGGAGGGGATAGATTAACTTGTTCATGCCATGAAACTGAAAATGTAGTTTCTATTTGTATGTAAAGGTGCAAGTTTGAGTATTTGTCCATAATTGTTACCTTGTATAATGTGATTATGTCTTTTTGTATATTGTTATTGTTTACTATTTTATATTAAATCATCATGCACTGTATTGTTACATATTATGCATTATAGTTATATATTACATGTGCATTATATATTATCTGAGAGCAGGAGTCCAGGCTCTATAACACACTGTCTGATTAAACTCCTAGCTTTTTTAGCTGCCACTCACCCTGTCTGGCCTTAATTCTATAATCTGCACCATGGAGATGGCAGAGCTATCTACTTACTCAAACAGTTGTGACCAAAGAAAGAGCCTGGTGCATTGTGAAGCCTAAAGAGCAAGTAGCTATGGCCCATCACTCATCATTTACTCAGCGAGTATTTATTGGTTTAGACCTTTATTAAAGCCCAGTCCTGCCCATTCATACTCTCAAGAAGGTGGGCAAAGATGAACAACTGATTGCTCACTGAGGATAGTAGACTAGATCTCATAAAGCACCATGGAAAACAAAGAAGTGGACAGAGTAGGTGGGCCAAAACCAAGCTTGCAGGAGCTAGTGGCTCATTGGTGAGTCATTTCTACTTACTGTATTTTTTGTGCTATATAAAAACTGCTGGATATTTTGTACCAAGGGCTTAAAAAAAACCAGAAAGTATTTTAAAAAATATGTGTGTGAGGCCAGTAGATGACTCAGTGGATAAAGATACTTGCTGCCAAGCCTGGGAACTGAGTTTGATTCCCAGAACCCATAAGGGAGAGAGAGAGAGAGAGAGAGAGAGAGAGAGAGAGAGAGAGAGAGAGAGAGAGAGAGAGAGAGAACAGGAACAGATTCCAGGAAGTTATCCTCAGACCCCCAACATTCATCTGATGGCTAGTGAGTGAGTGCATTTGTGTGTGTGTGTGTGTGTGTGTGTGTGTGTGTGTGTGTGTGTGTGTGTGTGTGTACTATTTCTCATACACACTCAGAAAATAAATGTACTGGGAACAATTTTAACATATGTGTGGATACATACACATTTATTTACTGTATTACTAATATATTTTTGCTAACTAAGCCCCAGTTGGCTATCACACTCAGTAAAATGTATATATTTTTAACAAATATCTTTGACTCTTCAGAATTAAATTGTGGGCCAACAGTGCTTTTGTTTGTTTGGGTTGAGTTTTTGTTTGTTTGTTTTTTGTTTGTTTGTTTCTGGAAGAAGAGGCTAGACAGAGTTCTTTGAAAAATAGGAGGGAAGCTGAGATTCTACCATTATCTGTGGGTCCCGGAGAGCACTGCGGTTTGAACTGCATCTGGCATTCTGAGCCAGTTTCCCCAGTCAATATTCACATTGAATAGAAGCCATTGATCAACCAAGTGAAGCTGCTAAAAATGGATCCCAGCCTGAGAAAAATTTACTAGAGAAGTAGTCGATGTGCCTGGCTTATCTGGGCAAGGCTGGGTTCTTTGTGATCCAACTGGGTGAAAGCTGGGGCCGGATAAGCTCCCAGCCATGAGACCCAGGCTCTCTAAATGTGTAGTACCTGAGCTGAGTGCAGGTTGGGTAAAGGGCAGGTCTCACCAGTGTGGGCTGGGTCACAGTTGGATCTACACTGCTTATAGCCATACACACATACACACACACACACACACACACACACACACACACACACACACACACACACAAACACATTCCCCCTGGATAATTCCACGTTTTCCAGAAGTCTGATTCTATAATAAAGAGCTGGTGAAGCATGGTAAATCTCTGCTCTTATTTCTTGTTTGGTGGCTCATTACAATTTGATTGGGATGAACAATGTAAGGAGAGGCTGGAGCTCAGGGTCTCACACAAGAATGACATTCTACCTTGGCTGTTTCCACACTATGATTATAGAGGAAGCCACGGGACAATCTAAAGAGCCCCCCTCCCTCACCTGCCTTACCCCACCATCTTATATTTTTGTCTTCTGATAAGTTAAAACTACTCCCTATATCATCATGGTACCCAGATGAGTAAGCAATGGGAAAGGAGTCAATAACTCACCACCATGCAATATTTCTACAAAGGTTGGTCCTGGATAACCTATCCCTTGGCAACCTGAGGGTGAGTTAAAGATGGGTGTTCCATGGCCAGAATGGTGAGCCTTGTGCTGCTACCTTCTCACAACTGCTGCAAACCCAAACCAACCCTTGTTCTCCCACAGTGTATCTCACTGAGGCTGTGATTAGGATTCAGTTATGCTTCCCATTCACGGGAAATGCTGGGAGACACGTGAGCTATGCACAGGGAATGCTAGGACACTTAAGAAAGATTAAGCGATTGTGTTTGGGGGCTGGAGGCATGCAGTTCCGAGCATTTGCTACTCTTGCAGAGGACCCTGGTTTCTGAGGATTCCCAGCACCACAGGCTGGCTCACTGAGACCTTGACCACCAGTTTCAGGGAACCCAATGAGTTCTTCCTACCTCCACAGGCAAAAGGCAGTTAGTTATACATGCACTGGGTATGAATACATATTGTGGGCAAACCACTCATACATAGAATAAAAATAAATATATATTTTTTTAATTTTAAGGAAGAGAAGAGGATAACTTGTAAACACCTGTCATGTGATGGTCCTCCCTGCAAAAGTAATGACATCAATTTGCTCAAAGCAGAAATGTAGGGGCACTGAACTGACTCTACTTGGTTGGGCTTTTTGTCTCCAGATAGGATTTGATTTGTTTCAAATAGTATTTTACTGTGAACTACGCCATACCTATGGATCCTCTGCTGTTTCAAAATCTATACACTTAAGGGACATTTCGCAATCTCTATTATATAAGACTGGAACTAAAAACTAGACACATGAGCACACAATTGCTTGGGACCTTGGAAGGCTTCTGCGTCTCTGTTTTGTTCCAAGATTGACTGCCACTCAACAACATTATTTTAGTGTAAAAATAAAAGAAAGTACATTTCCATTTGAGGATTTTACTCAGGTTGGAAGTAAACATGGACAGGAGGCTGATCCAGTGTGAAGTCTGCCATGCAAGCCTTCGCTGTTCAGCTTGCAAGCTGTTTGTAAAGGCAGAGTCAGGTTTGACTATGAAGCATTGTATCACCATGATTGGAATCAATAGTTCCTGCACTGCCATTTGTCACGTATTTACAAGCTTGAAAAATAGTTCATTTTGTCCTCATCTCATAACTCAAAGAATGAATCGGAGCCCTGGAGGGATCTGCTGACAGGACACGCTCTTTACTGATCACCCATCTTGGTGAGACTGTGGTCGCAGTCACCCCAAAAGCAGAATGGAAATAGAAATGAAAGAAGTACTCATTTGGCACACCCTTCATATTTTATTTTTGCTTTTTAAATATTTAGGAGTCTGCCAGGAGACTCGGATTACCTTGCTGAAGCCAATTTCCCCATCACATTTTCAAAACATTCATTGCATCATCGTCTTCTCAAATGAAGAAAAATCAAAATCTAGAGTTAATGGTCCAAAAACTTCATAAAGTATCCTACATCCAGTCACCTCAAATTGAGTACATAAAGGACCTTGTATTCCCAGGGAAGATTTGTAGAACACATTTAAAGATAATGCCTTCAATTTTAAGATAAAAGATTTATGAATGATGGAAATTGTGCCTGTGAAATCGCTAATCCCAGCTCTCTAATATTTCAGATAGAAGGCTCCATAAAACGAAAGGACTGCCTATAAAGTTGTTTTCTACCTCCTGCCAGAGACTATCAGTAACAGGGGTGCAGAGTGAATTCGGAAAAGAATCAGCGACGTGTGCTTCAGGCTAGAGTAACATGGTTAAGTCTAGTCTACTCTGCTTTTATATCGATAAGACATTTAGTGGTTAAAGTGGCAGGAGCCAATTTTGTGTCTTTAAAGAGGCCCTAGAACAATAACAGATAAACACACTGATCATCAGATTCAGCTCCTAACATCTCCCCAAATCTTAGGGCAGTAGCCAGTATTTTTCAGGTATTTCCTTTACTGAATCCAGGTCTTGAGCTCAGCCTGAGCCTATCTGGATGCCCCGAATTGCCTCCAAATGTTCAGATGAGCAGTTCTGTGAAGATGTGGCCTGAATTTTATCGGCTAGAGCAAGGCTGATGCTGAGATCATGTGCCAGTCTTCACGATCTCCTGACGGTGTAAGCTCAGCACTTGGCGTGTTTCTCCTTTTCTTCTCACAGATGGCTGAAACCCAGTTAGATATTATGTTGAGTTTGAGGAGCTGATCCAACTTCGTTCTTTGAACGAGGAGAAGGGAAAAGACTTCTCATGAAGAGGGAGACATAAACTTGAAAGGATGGGCACCAAGCAGAGTTCTTGATGTCTGTCCTGCTATGAAGGGTGGGTGGTAAACAGGGGGTCAGTAACTACCTTACAGCCTAGACCATTAGGTGAGTAGTACCCTCCAAAGTACGTATCCTAACCTCTCAAGTTACTAAGGACTGAGCGCCCTTCCTTACAGAGATGAAGCAAGTAAACGAAACTCAGAAATTTGAAATGAAGAAGCAAAGGAGAATCTGAAGTGGGGGCCTATTTAGTGGGACCAAACACCAGAATAAAAGCAACTTAAGGGAGGAAGGCTTAAAGAGGATACAGTCCAGCAAGACAGGGAAAGCATGACTGTAGGAAGTTGAGGCAGCTGATCATATCCTGTCCAGAGTCAGGAAGCAAAGAGTGATGCATTCTGGGGCTCAGCTTGGTTCTGATCTTTTTATTCAGTCCAGGAGCCCAGCCCATAGGGCACTGCTGTAGACAGTGATGGTGAATCTTTTTTCCTCTGTTAAGCTTTCCTGAAAACATCCTCACAGACACGGTAAGATGTGCATTTTCATTCCATGGTGATTCTACATCTAGTCAAGTTGACAGTAAGATTGAACACTATGGTGTTAGAGGTGACAGCTTTTACAGGAATATGATGAAAATAATCTTTCTTGGTCATGTGCAAAATAACCAAGGCCATCATCAAACAAAGAATGAGGCATCTAGCCAGGACACACACACACACACACACACACACACACACACACACACACACACACACACACACAGTGGGGGTATACTGGGAGGAGTCCAGCTCTAGTGTATCTGGAAGCATAGCTGTTCAGCATTTGGGATATTGAGGCAGGGGGGAATGTGAGCTCTAGTTATTCATTAATTATATTTTAAGTTTACTGTGGCATTTTAAATATCAGTCTATGTATGTACTACAGTTGAATTTCTTGTTGCATCCTCCATTTGTGAAGATTGGGTGACAATTATTGCATATATGTTCATTTGTTCTTTACATGCTAAATTTCATTGTCATGCTTAGAGATCTCATTTGCCCTTAACATTGGTCTCAGGGCAAGGAAAGCATTTTTGTCAACAGCTGACACACTGTATGAATGTACATTCATTTATCTTCCCTTCTCTCTGTGTAACTTGCCACATTCTCTCTATATAATCTATTTTTTTTTTCTGGGACAAAAAGTCATGAAGCCCTAACAAGAACAGAATTCTAAGGAGCACAAACTAAAAGAAGGAAATAAAAGAGGTCACCCAGTGAGAACACGTTTGTCATTGATAGGTATGTTTTGATTTGTGGCTATTACAGGGAGAAACTTGAAAGTGACCCCTAAAGAAAGACTGGAATGTGATTGAAGCAGGTGAGGTAGCATCTAGTGCACAGCCTTGGCAATGGACAGAAGCATTCTTGTGGTAAAGCAGGGGAGATAGATAATCCTTCTGTATCTAAGAGATGAGAAACCAAGCAGGAAAGTCTTGCAGCTTGCTCCCAGCTTGGTAGGTGGGACAAGAAGTCCACCGGCTCGAGAGTTCATTTCTTAAAACTGTTTAGCAAAGGTTATCAAGCCTACTCTGCCATATACCATGATGAACGTGGGGCAAGAACAGAAGGAGATGGGGGTGATTTCTGCCACATCCTATTCACCTCATTGTATAAACAACACCTTTTACTTCTGGGCGCATACCATCCAGAATAATATTTGGTTTGCATTGACTTTCTTTCTTCTCTCTCCTCCTTGCAATGTGAAGCAAATGCTGTGAAGACCGGGTATGCTTACCCAGTGCTATGTCCCAAGGGTCTGGAACAGTGTTTAGTATGTGGCAGCTTTTCAGTAAATGTACTGAATAATGAATCATAAGGAAACAAACTTGCGCAATTAGAGACATTATAAAGAAGAGAAAGACGACACTTCCAGTCCCACCCCCACCCCAAGGACACTCAGGACTGTGCTTACTGAGGCTCATGTCCTGCCGACTTTACAAATTATGAAATGTGCTATCTTGTGTTTCATATTTTGAAGACATATTTTGAAGATGTTTTTAAACATAACCACACTTTGCATGCCTCTTCTATAGGGCAGTTTTATTTTAGGGCCCCTTACTATTGCCTTATGTTATTGTCCCACATGACTGGCTTAAACCACACATTGTCTAAATAGTCCTTTACTGATAGACATTTTTTATTACTATAAAATAATATTATTATGAAAGATGGTAACTATATAATAATTATAATGTATGCCATATTATTCTGTCATTTTTGTTATTATACATTGTTATTACGCATTATGCATGCTGTTGAGTCTCTACATACAAATTGATTTTAAAAACCTTTTTTGAGTATGTATATGTGTGTCTTTGTACAATGTGCGTGCGTGTGTGTGGGGGGGGCATGCAAATGTTGACACACTTGAAAAGCAGCAGACAATCGGGTATGTCAGTTCTCACGAGACTCCTTTTGTTTTCTAGTGTTTATTCCTGGAGAGCTGTCCCACAAACATCTGGGTTGGTTGGATTTTGCCAACTTGTCACAAATCTAGGCATATCTGGTAAGAGGGAATCTCAAATAGTGGAATTGCCTCCATCAGATTGGCTTACGGGCAACTCTATGGTGCTAGATCTGGCAAGGCCTTGGTAGGGGTGGAATGACACAGTTCCCTAGAACAGGGCCAACAGAGCATGGACCTCCACGAGTGTTAATGGCTGCTGTGAGCATAAGACTTGTTTGTATAATAATGTGCATTCCTTCAAGGAATGTCCTCCCTGTTAACTTTAATGACTGAATTACAATCAGAGATAGTCCAGGGAGGTGATGGTGTGACTAATGTCTCAGCAAAATGGTTAGCCCTGGGACTTTTGGGACAGCCCTTAAGGCTGTGGAAAAGAGCTCTAAAAACATGTGTTCGAAAATGCACAATTTCTTAGCTATGCAAAATATAAGGATGCAATATGAATTATATGAGGGGCTTCAAGGATCTAAAAGGACAAAAGCAGCTGTGCTGTGAGCCAACCTGTCAGAAAGATACTAAGGAAGGAGATAAAAAAGAGTTAGGGAGTAGTGAGTGAAAGAGATCCCATCCAGCTAAGTTTTTTGTTTATTCTTACAAAGGCAGACAGATTCCTGAGTTCAAGGTTAGCTTGGGACAGAGAGAATTTAGGTCCAGGCCCAGGTGTAGTAGGAATGGTAATTTCAGGGCAGGGTTCCACCCAACTAGTTTATCCAGTGTGCTTAACAAAAGCTAAATTCTTTGGCAATGTAAACAACAACAACAACAACAACAATAAAATGTATATGCTTGCTGTCTCCTAAGAATTAAGGGGCTGTACTGTGGGTTCTGTGCAGATTCATAGGATAATCAAAAGGGAACTTGGAGTAAAAGATTGGATTGATATGTAAAATAAAAGACTGGGATTATGATGCACAGGAGATTTTGTTATTCAGAGAATTTTTTTCAGGATAGCAAGAGAAAAGTGCTTGGAGAACTGTCTCAAGCAGAAGAGAGAGAGGGGAGGGGACGGGGAGAGGGGAGGGGGAGAGGGGGAGGGGAGAGGGGAGGGGGAGAGGGAGGAGGGAGGATGGAGAGGGAGAAGGAGGAGGGGGAGAGAGGGAGAGGGAGAGGGAGAGGGAGAGGGAGAGGGAGAGGGAGAGAGCTCTGTCTGGGGAATCTCCAGAGAAAGCAGAACAGAGAAAATCAATCTGAAAGCTGTCTCGAGCAGAACATAGGTCATCAGCTTGACCGCACAGTTGGACTTTGAGTCCTTTGTTTAGCCACTCTCAAATACGCCTTCTCTCAGACCCCCTCTCCATGCTGGTCCCTGGCACAATGGGACATTTTCTTGATAAGTGATTGATGTGGAAGGACGCAGTTCATTATGGATGGTATCGCCACTGGGCAGGTGGTACTAGTTTATATAAGAAAGTAGGCCAATGAAGCCAATAAGCAGAGTTCCTCCATGGCTCCAGCTATAGTTTCTGCCCTTGAGTTCCAGCTCTGACTTCCCTCAGTAATAGACTATGATTGGGAAGTGTAAGTCAAATACTACATCCCCCACCCTGTTTTTGGTCACAGTGTTGATCCCAGTAACAGAAAGAAAACCGAGATAGCTTCTATCTCACTCTAAGATCACTAGGGTTACAGGAATGTTCTGCAAAACCAAGCTTTATGCGGGCTTTAGGGGTTTGAACTTAAATCCTCACAGTTGCGCACCAAGCACTTTACTTACTAAGCCATTCCCTGGCCCATTTTATAGGCATCTTAGCATGCATGTCTTAGCATTAATCCCTAAATAAAAATGCACTACATTAAAAAGTATGTGCTTTTACATACTGGTATGAGTGTTTTGCCTGCATGTATGTATGCATACCACATGTGTGCAGTGCCCATGGAAATCAGAAGAGGGTGTCATTTCCATTGGAGAAGGATCTACTACCTTGGGCATGCTGAGAATTGAACCCAGTTCTTCCATTTTAACCACTAAATCATCTCTTCAAACCAATCTTTCAAATTGTTGTTAATAATCTCTTGAGTCTAATTTATGCTTTTCACATGTAAACCTGCTCAATAATGGTGAGATTACATAACCCTGCAGAGGTGCAGAGGTCGTGGCATTACACTAAATACAACTGTGTATCCAGTGTATTAAAAAATGACTACATGAGACACTTCATCCTAACTTCTCTATTGTGTGTCTGTCCCATGGTATGAAACATTATATTTAAAGTATATAAGGACTGTAGCAATGGCTCACCAGGTAAGAAGCTAAGAAGCTTTCGCCCTTGCAGAGAATCCACAGTGCATTTTGGACAGCCCATAACCACCTGTAACTCCAGCTCTGTGGCGTCAATCACCATCTCTGGCTTCGGCAGGCAACTGTTCACCTCTCTCTCTCTCTCTCTTCTCTCTCTCTCTCTCTCTCTCTCTCTCTCTCTCTCTCTCTCTCTTCCTCCCTCCCCCCCACATACACACTTAAAAATAAATCTTAAATGTAAGTAAAGCATCTATCACAGTGACAGATTCTTGTTTCTTTGTTTCTCTCCTTCACTTCAACCTTCTCATCTCTTCAGCAGAATCTGTCTCAGGCAGGGAGCCTAGGACCCCAAGCTCTGCCCTCTGGGCACTGTGGTGAGACCCCGAGGAAGATCATGTGAAGGGGTTCTTGTGAGAAGCTGAAGGTTCACAGTCAGAACCCAGCAGGCCCCCAGGAGCCCACAGAATCAGCAGGATTCCTTTCTTCCAGGTGTGACAGAACCCTTGACTTTCACTCCCCTGGATTCACTCTTTTACATTGGTATATGCTCCAGCTCTCACAAGGAGAAGAAGTCAAGTGAAGATAGAGTAGAAAAGGAGGTGACTTTCCCAAGGACCCATGACAGAGTCAAGCTCAGCAGCTCTTCTAGGTCTGCTGCACAGACAGCTCCTCATTCCCACAGGCAAGACTGCTTTGCTCTCGCTAGCAACCGGGGCTGCAGGGAGTAAAGGAGAAGTCAAGGAAGGCAGTCTCAGATCTAATTCCTCCTGTGATGGTTGATCTTCATTGTCAACTTGATTTGGAGTCTCTGTGGAGACACACCTCTGCCTGTTTATATGGTTACATTCGTTACTTAAGTGACTAACAAATAAACATATTTATTTAAAGACTTTCTAGTACTAAGGTCTCTAAAAACATAAAATGCTGCCATTCAGAAGGCTTGTGTTTAGCCACATGCCTTCATATTCATTTATTCTTCTATCTATTATCATTTTTACTAACATGAATATGTTTTTAAGGTTGCTTTTGTAGTATAGAAAGTATTTAAAATTTGGCAGGAGATGAAATCTGAATGAAGGGTCTGACCTTTGAGAGATGATGAAAGGGGGATTGTAAGAACTGTTCCTATCCTTGTCGCTGGCTGGATCCCGGCCTGGGGTGGGGTCGGGGGTCATCTTACAGCCCCAGGTTGTCACAACCTTCCATCCGGACGCTGCCACACTGGTCCTCTGACCTTGCCAAAATGAATAACCACTATAAAATCAAATTTATAATCCGGAATAATAGTGCCCATCCGGAGTCAATTGATCCTTAGCCTTCTGACAGCCACAGGCTAACTCTGGCTTTTCTGAGAGCGTCTCATAAATACCCCGGTTTCATTAGATGGCTTGCCCTGCTTCCTCTTTTCCCTGTATTTAGGCTTTTTCTATTTGTTTCTGCTGACAGGGCTGGGAGCATAGAGGAGAATGAGTTGAGGCCAAGACTCTTTGCCGAGTCACCCTACAAAGTTCCTGCCAGTAGTTTCAAGAGGAAAAAAAAAAATATATTGCTACCCAGCCTTCCAAAATGCTCTGACCATATTCGTATTCCAACTGCCTCTTTGAAAGTGTTTCTCTAACCAGCGGGTTGGCTCTGAAGGAGTCACCAAGGGTGGCAGAAATTGTCCTCCTGTTGGGAGAACAGTAGTAGAGCAGGTGCTGGGATGTGGGAATGTCAGCGCTTGGAGTGAAGGCAATTATTCTCCCCCATGTAGCTCAGTGGGGAAGAGAAATTAGCAAGGAAAAGGCAGGCAGCTGCTCTTCCCTGGGCCCTGCAAGCAGCTGTGATGAGAGGCCACAGCACACACCTGGACACACACAGCTGCTGCTGGCCTGGGCAGGTGCCCCTGGCCCAGACTGAGTCACTTTTGGACTCTGTGCAGGGTGTAGAGGTTAAACAAAGAAAACACTTAGGTGCTTTGCCTCCAGAACCTTTTTTATTTTTTCAAACCAAAGTGAATGCAAAGAAATAGCATTATTCCCCCTCTACTAGACACTCATCTCTCTGGACTCCATTTTTATTCAAATCAATAAAAGACAAATCAAAGCTTATTGCACTTTAGATGAGATGAGTCAAAACAGGAGGCCTCGCAACAATTCTGTAGTGAAACCTGACATACCTCAATAGGATGCCTTCTGCTCAGGCTTTCTCCATAAGGGGCAGGCAATCAATTTAGGCTTCCCAGGAACACATGCTCCCCAGCCCAACGGAGTGGTCACTGAGTCAGAAGGTTCTAGATGTTTCTGGAGTTTTTCTGTGTTAGGTCTGCTGTTTGTATCTGTTGGCAAAAGTGAAGAGGAAGTCATGTTCCTGGCCCAGAGGCTTAAGAATTTGCTAATGGAGGCACCCACTGTCTTTATGTGTGAGATCTTCTTTTTCCAGAGCTCCTTTCCTCCAAAGTTAAAGGTGAGAACACAGGAAGTCCTGCAAGGTCTTCTTCCTCCCTGCATAAGAGGCTCCAATGGCAGCCCAACTTAGCACAAAGTTTTCCACACACTTGTACAAGTCTGGTGCAGATGTTCTTGGCAGGAGGGTGAATTCCCTCTACACAGTCAACTGTGGCTTCTGATTCCTTCCACCTGGTGGCATCTGCCTCTTTGAAGATCTCAGAGTCTTTGGGATAGGAGGAAAACAGCATAATGAATATGCATATCTTACTGTCCAGTTGGGCTAGGAGGGGACACAGATCACTTTTGGTTATGTTCCATTTGTGAAAATTAGCTTTCCAGCCATATGTAGGCAACTATGGTACACTGTTCCTGTTTTGGTCCCTGTGATCATTTGGTCTTAATTGTCAACTTGACAGAATTTATAATCAGCCTGGGGAGACTTATCTCAGTGTATTTATAAAGGCATTTCAAGAGAGGATTAACAGAGGGTGAGAACCTTCCCTTAAAGTGGGTAGTACTTTCTAAGCGAGCAGCCTTCTATAAAGGTGGCTTGTCTCGCCAGACGCTACAACCACGAGACAGAGTGCATCACGTTCCTGAAAGACTTCACCTTCAGCAAGGATGACTTCCATCATGCAGGCTTGCAGGTGGAGTTCATCAACCCCATTTCCAAGTTCTCGAGGGCTATGCATCAGCTGAGCCTGGAAGTCGCAGAGCAGGCCTTGCTCATTGCCATCAACATCTTCTCAGCCAACCGGCCTAATGTGCAGGAGCCCAGCATTGTGGAGGCTCTGCAGCAGCCCTACGTGGAGGCTCTCCTCTCCTACACGAGGATCAAGCATCACAGGATTAGCTCTGCTTCCCACAAATGCTCATGAAGTTGGTGAGCCTGTGCCCCCTCAACTCTGCATTCAGAGCAGGTCTTTGCATTGCAGCTCCAGGACAAGAAGCTGCTATCCTTGCTGTCCAAGATCTAGGATGTGCACAAGTAGAGGCCACCACAAGTCTGTTGGTGGTATCTTCTTGAAGATGGACTCTTCGCCTTTCCTCCTGGGGTGAGAGGATATTGTAATGGCCCAGACTCTCAGGCTCAGCTTCAGCTGAGCAGCAGTTGGCATTAGAAGGCCCCACTCCACCCACCGAGTTTTCCAGGATTGGTGAAGGTGACAGGTCCTAGCCTCTGATAGTTCCTAGCTGCCCTCCTGTCTTAGTTAGGGTTTTACTGCTGTGAACAGACACCATGACCAAGGCAAGTCTTATAAAAAACAACATTTAATTGTGGCTGGCTTACAGGTTCAGAGGTTCAGTCCATTATCATCAAGGTGGGAGCATGGCAGTATCCAGGCAGTCATGGCGCAGGAGGAGCTGAGAGTTCTATGTCTTCATCCAAAGGCTGCTAGTGGAAGACTGACTTCCAGGCAACTAGGGTGAGGATCTTATACCCACACCCACAGTGACACACCCATTCCAACCATGTCACACCTATTCCAACAAGGCCACAACTTCAGATGGTGCCACTCCCTGATCCAAGGATATACAAACCATCACACCTCCCATCCACGCTTACACCTCAGCCTACCACACCATGCCCTTTGAGTGGAGAGAGGTTAGGGCAGGTGGCCCCTCACAGTTGGGAGACCACAGGCCCCTTCTTCTGCCCTTTTTATTTAATAATAATAATTTTTAAAAGATGGCTTGTATTAGAGAGAGGACACTTATAACCGCTACTGCTGCCATCAGCTTTTTCAGTCTTCCAACAGAGGCTTACTACCCTTGAGTCTCCCAGGTCTCCAACAGGGATTGGAGGCTGCCAAGGCATGCGCTTAGTAGCTACTGAGATCTTTGCTTCTTCAGAACTCAGATATCTACTGTCTCATGAGAGTGTAAAGTTGTCCCTGTTCCTCACCAGTCTTAGCACTCAGGAGAGCAGGCCCTGAACTCCACCTGGACAGCTTAACAGACCTGGCCCTGGTGGCAGGGCTTGGCTGGGATGGTTCAGAAGGCATGTGCATGGGAGAGCCGGCCCCACCACTTGCTGTAAGGTGGCATGGGCCCTTTAGGGGGAGGTTGGGGGGGGGAGATACCCACCCCTAGAAACCTGAGGCAGTCAGAGAGTTGGTCTTGAGGTCATCAGAGTGGGAGAGCTAGCTCTATCCCTTGCCAACTGTAGCACTCGTTAGAGTAGGCCCTGTACCTCACTTGTGCAGTACAGGAGAATTGGCCCTGATGGCAATTGCATGGGTGAGCCAGCCCTGAGGATGTGAGAGCAAGAGAGCTGACCCTGCCCCTTGCTGGTTGCAACATTGGGTGAACAAGCTGGGGGCAGTGCCTGAGATCTTACCCTGGTGTTAAGGTTGCTGAAGAGCTGGCAGGCTGACCAAATCAGCTATCACCCAGACCCAGATCCAGGGCTTTGAGCTGACCCACCTCAACATATACCTCATCTATCAACTACTGGAGTAGTTCACAAGAGCTACACAAAAGCTACACCAAAGCTGTGGGCTCTCCATAACACAGGACAGTGAAAGAATATCTGAGAGGAGTCCCAGTGAGGACCCAATATTGATAATATAGCAGAAGCCAGAGGCCTTGAACCAGACCAATGACTCATTGCAATGAAGATTTGCAATAAAGGTATCTGGATAAAGGGTATGCTGTGGGATACTGTGACATACCCCAGCTTCCATGACAAGATGTTTTGTGTGCTTTGTTTTGTTTCGTTTTGGTTTGGGTTTATAATGTCATTTTGGGGGGTTGCAATGGCAGAGGGCAGATATGAAGGGATGGGGAAATGAGTGGGTTGGGGTGCATGATGTGAAACTCACGACAATCAATAAAAAGTAAAAAAAAAAAAAGTGGAGAAATTGAGCTGAGCACAAGCTGTCTCTTAGGAAAAGTTTTCAATTAGCAATAATCTCTCCTCAGATAAACCTCACTGGCTGCGATACTGCTACTGTACAAAGCTACAAGCTATCTCATTTTGAGTAAAAGAAACCTCTGTACCAATCTCCTTCTGGATTTGAATTCAGCTATGAATACCCTACAACTCTCTGGCTGCCCATGAATACCCAGCTCTATGACGTTTACCTTTAAGGTTTTGCTTTCCAAATGCTTAACTAGGAACATCACATTTCCAGGGCATTAAAACAACAGCGAACTGTTTCAAAGTCTTTGCAGATCCTTCCTTTCCTCATTATTAATTTATGCATGATCAAAAGTATATGGAGCTTTCATAACACAACATACCCAAGGTTTCCTGGCTAACTCAGCAACAGAAGGTACCAGATAGACTCGTGTCTCAATGCTGGACGGAAGTCCCAACTCTCAGGTTCCCAATTATTTACTTGAACTGAGCTATCTTTTTGATCTCTCTTAAAATTTATGTTACTCAAGAAGTTTCTCCTCAAAAGACTTTCTGGATACAAAGTAATATGGCGTTTTAAAAAAAGATTTTATTTTTAATTATATGTAGATGTGTGTCTCTGTGACATGAGTGTAGGTTCCATGGAGTCCGGACAAGAATGTCAGATCCTCTGGAAGTGGAGTTACAGGCCGTGGTGAGCCACTTGATATGGTTGCTGGGAAATGAGCTCAGGTTCTCTGCAAGACAGTGCACATTCTTTACTTAGTAATCTATCCAACACTGTAATATACATATACTATTTTGATAAAGTAATTATATCTTGGTCCTGGATTCCTGAAACAGCTTTTAAATCCTCTGACATTTCTTTTACCTTTATTCTTGGTAATCTGTAAAAAGCCCCCTTCGCTTGTGCCTCACGTTCTGCTAACGAGATGATGCTCTAGAGAACCTAAGGAAGAGGATTGATTGCCAGAGGAAACTGTTGTGGGATCCTAGGGTTACTACATTCAGCTCCATCGCCTGTGTACTCCTTTGGACATGGGATGGGGCTAAGCTATAAGTTTAATTACCCTGTGCAATGATTAAATAAATTAATCATACCTCATTTTAAAAAAATCTGAGTAGTGGAGCTCAGAGAGCTTTCAGGTTGGTGAACACACAGGTGTGCAAAGAGGGGGCCCAGAGAGCCATGCCACCTCTTTCTCATACTATGTTCTGTGTACCTCTTCTATTTGACCACCTGTAGTAGATTTTGAAAATTATCTGATACAATGGCTTACAGAGTCCTGTGAATCAATTTTGTTAAGTTATTGTACCCAAGGAGGGAGCTGAGAGAACCCCCAAATTCTGAGACAGTCAGTCAGAAATATCAGTAACTCAGACAGTGATTGGCATCTGAGGTGGGATAGTATTAGTCTATTGGTCTTTGGTGACTGAGCCCTTAACTTATGAGGTCAGCACTAATCCCAAGTAGTATCATAGCTGAATAAAATGGGAGGATACCAGTTAGTGTCCTGTGAGTTAGAGAGTGACTGTATGAGGAGGAGAACCAAGCAAAAGGCAGACCACCCACTAGTGTCTTCTTCAAACTCTCCAAAAGCAATGCTTCAGAGAACCAGTGTCATTCAAGTCTCTGACAGCTTACCTGGACAGAGCATTAGTGAAGAATGAAGAGGAAACTTTACAAATCATACTCACAGATCCATCTCCAGGTCTTTACAGGTCAAGACCACTCAGCACCTTGTGGATGATGGATAGGGTGATGAGTAGGTGCTGCAGACAACCAAGTTTATCACTGGGAAGGATTGGGATCATAGACATCCCAAGGTGGGTGTTCACCTCCCTGCTTACCTTAGCAGAAGGAGAGTTTTTACTCCTGCTGTACGGCTCATGTGACACTCTGCCATTCTAGCTTGAGACACAAAGGGATGAGGGGTATAAGACTGAGTGTGTAGAACAGACTGAAGCCATCAATCTTGGAAGCTGTTCTCAGTCTCACACAGTTGAGTGAGACTGTTGATGCCTTCATGCCCCCAACCCCACCCCAGAATTCCGCATAGCACCTTTCAGTGCCGTGAAAACTCATCAGTAGAGAGGGGGCCCCTGGTCAGTAACACTTTAATTTTTTTTCTATGTCTTGTGATCAATGTGTGTGGTCTCTTCAGCAATAGAAGAAAAGGTCAGGTAAGAATGGTCAGAGCAAGATGGTCTTCTAGACACGGCAAGACCTCACAATCCTCAGGAACTCATAGCAGTCAGGTTGCACGCACAAGACCTTCATCAGATCAAGCCAGGCAGCAATCTAGCATGGAGGGGAAGGGATTTATGGGCTCCTACTTACAACTGAGGATCTATGGACTGCTGATGGCTTCTAGAGGAGGGAGAACAAGTTTTCTTTTTTACATGTTTTGTTATTGTTTTATTTATTCACTTTACATGACGATGATCACTGTCCCCATCCTAGTCCTCCTCCCTCCACAGTCCTTCCTCTCATTCCCTCCTCCACTTCTCCTCTGAGAGAGTGGAAGCCCTTCCTGCCCAGGTATTCTTCTATCTTAGCACATCAAGTCCCTGCAGGGCTAGGCACTGTGATCTGGTATGTGAACTGCACTCCAATGGATGAGTTTATACTCAAAACATAAAGGAAGCACATTTGGACTTAGTGGAGCATTAAAAGAGAAAAAAGAAAAGACATGATTTTGGATGGAGATGGGTAGATCTTTAAGGAGTTAGGAATACATACGAACAAAATGCATTGTAGGAAATTATTTAGGAATCAATAAAGATGTTTTTTAAAACTTGGGAAGTAGAAATTAAGTAGTAGCCTTTGGGTGCTCTGAAGGTAGCTGTGACAACATTGCTGTTGGGTCACTGCTATTGGTCTGTTGACTCAGCTAGATTCTGCCTGGCATGACATTCCTTTTTTACCTGTGCATAATCTGCTTGTGTCCTTGAGGCGAGAATGACAGACATCAATGGACCTCAGCCCATCCAACTGCAGATCTCTCTTACTTTAGTGCCATTTGAAAACAAAGTAAGAGAGAGCAAGGACAGTCTCTGGTTCTGCTTTTAGATCAACTTCTCCCACATTGATTTACATTTTTCTTGACCATAGTAGAAATCATGCTTCCTCCAAGCCTTGTTACTAGAAGATCACTCAGACAAGACCCAGTGGAACAAATCTATCTGGACTTTGTCCCAGTGTCACCTTCCTTTGAGTCATATGGCTCAGAAGTGTCACTGTGACCTTATAGGCTTCTTGACTCTTAGTGAAAGAAACCCCTCCATTTGATTCAGTTAGGGGAGTTCCATGTTGCCTGTGTCATGCTGGAGTTCTTTAGTTTCCTTTGTGGGGGGAGGGTATGGGGGGCTTTGGGGATAGCATTTAAAATGAAAATAAAGAAAATACCTAATAAAAAATAAAGATATAATTTATATATATGGGACTCTTATTTCACAGGTAGAAACAAGGGTCCCCAAATATTAACCACTGGTCTCCCAGGAAGGTTCTTTAATCTCAGAACTCCAGACTTCCATCAAAGAACTTAGTGCTCTTGTTCACTGTGCTAGGCACAGTGTTGCCTGTATGAACTCAAGTCATGTCCTTATAGCAGTAGGATGTGCCTAGAAAAACTTAGTAGGACAGTGTTCCAGGCCCTAACCCTAGAACACTGCTGTGTCCTTCTTAGATTCTTGGGCATGCTTCAAGCCCTTATTAGTCCTCTTCCTTAGTTTTCACACCAGGCTATACATGAAAAGAGAGACATACCCAAGTTATTTATTTCCCTATTTAGCTAAGGCAGTTTTTTTTCTTCCTTTAAAGGAGAGGCATCTTGTTCTCTTTAAATCCACTTAGACAAAAACGAGATGTTATTGACAGAAGGGCCTGTGATATGCACCTCAGGTTTTATATGGGGATTTTCATTTTGTCACATCTAGTTTAAGCCACCAGCCTAATTTAATTACAATTAATGAATCACCATTTACCCTGAGGCAAAGCCAGGGTATCTTGCTGAAGAGGTGTTCAGTGCACAACATTCAAATTCATGACCCAGACCTCAAATTAACGGGCTGTCCATTAAGAATGGATGAGTGGCTTTGAAGACTGCATTTATCGGTTGTCGACAGTGGTCTCGTGCAGTCCCCAGTGGTTCTCCTAGAAGAGACAATCAGAAGAGGGAGGTACTGCAGAGAGAATGTTTAGGGCTACCTTGGGTCAAATGGGCTTTCCTTAAAGCACAGCCTAGTCCTTGTGGGAGAGCATAGTAGGAGATAGAATTTAGTTTTTCTACTAAGTATGAGAGGCAGCTCTATCTCAGTAGCAGCATTTCCTGTGGAGAGGGGAAAATCAAACAACTGAGAAACTGGAACCTTTTCACAGCAGGGAAAACTTCCATCTTGCTTCTAACCCCTTGGTTCTTACAGATGGAGAGAAGTTGAGGAATTTAAGAGAAGTACACTGGATGATAACATCATGTTTTGCTATCACTAGAACCCTGGGAGACTGAACCACTGGGAAGATTGCCTAACTTTTCAGTCAACATAAAAAGGGATATTCTTTATTCTCAATTAATTTAAGAAGGATTTGGTTAGCACTTATTAGGAGCCTAATCCTCAAAATATTGACAAAGTAGCATTGTGTACAACTACGGGGACTGAGGGGATGAAGCAGTTGATAAAGTACTTGCCTTGCAAGCACAAGGGCCTGAGTTCAATTCCCAATGTCTGTCCCAACCTCCAAACCTCAAGTGTGATGGCACACCATTTAAACCCAGCTTAGGGGAGGTAGAATTAGAAGGATCCTGGGGGTCACTGGCTAGTCAGTTGAGCCTACTTGGTGAGTCCCAGGCCAGTGAAAAGATTTGTCTCAAAAGAAAGCCTTTGAGTATACCCAAGATTGACCTGTGAGTGCCACATGCAAATGTAGCTGCATGCACACACCAGTACGCAGCAGTAGCAGCAGCAGCAGCAGCAGCAGCAGCAACAGCAGCAGCATACCCTCAAGTCAAGACACAATAGTATAAGAGTTCTTGGATGTGAAGTTTAAAAAGAGGCCAATCAGCATCTTCAGCCTTCAATGTGATTGTGGTTAGATGAACACATAGTCTAGGACTGGGAGTGGGGGTCAAGGTACACATTCTGAGAGAGATTTAAATGTGTCACAGAGAAATAATGAGAAAAAGATCAGCAAGGGTTTCATGACATGACCTCACCATACTCTGTATATATTGAGAGTGTGTCAAGTTGCACGTTTGGGGTGTCAACACCTTGCCCCATCTTCCTTATGGGACTCCCTTCTGTGAATCAGCCTCACAGTGAAGAAGAAGAAGAATGTCTCCCGTGGAGTATGTGCCAGAGATGTGCAGTATGTGCAGAGAGGCCCCGAGGTCTCTGTGTGAGGCTTATCCACACAAGAGACAACTTAGGGTCTGACTGAAGTCAGCTTGAATAAAAATGGGATCTTTGGGCAGCCAAATAACCCTGTCTTTTGCAAAAAAAATGCATTGATTTTTGACTGCTGTATGGTCAGAAATTCTCTCATAGTGAAATCAAATGCATCTTTACTAACAGGTTTTACAGTAATTATTTTCTGGTAATGTTTCTGTGGACTCCCACTTTTCCATACACTTTGACAGAATCTGTTCACAGTCATTTAAATTCTTTTTTCTTGAATTTAAAGACAAAGATAGATGAATTTAAAGATAGGTAGCTCAGTCAGTAAAGTGATTGCTCTATGTACAGGAGGATCCAAGTTTCATCCCCCAAACTCACAGTTTGAAAAGCTAGGTATAGTGGCAAGGGGTTGTAATTCAAGCAAGGCAGAAACAGGCATGACTCCTGTGGCCTGTTGGATAGCCAGTTTAGACTAATTGGAGATCTCTAGGTACCAGAAAGAGATCCTCTTAAAAAAAAAAGTGTATGAATTCCAAGGAACAACTTCTGAGTTTGTCCTTAGGCCTGCAGATGTAAACGAATAAATGTACACCCGTACCTGCTACACACACATGCACCCACCCACACACATTACACACAAACAAACAACAAACCAAACCAAAATTTTCCTGAAAAGTGCCTTCACTCCTGTATTGGCTTTGAGCCTAAGAAAATTTGGATCTGTCCCTAGAGTTGGACATTCATGTACTAAGTGCTTTCTTAGAGAAACTGCGCAACGGGAAGGTGAAGGAAATTCTGTGTAATTTAGACTTTACCAAGAGTCCCAGATTTGCTCAAGGTCACATCACAACTTAATAAGGATGCAACTTCTACAAATGAGTTTCAGAGCAGAGATGAGCAGAGCAGTTCTTATAAATTATACAAGACTCAACACAAGTCTTTTCCTTTACTCTACTAGAAGTGAAAATGAGAACATAGCTCTTGATAACATCATGACATTTAAGAAGTGACAATTTCATATGTGTATACAAGACATTCCGGTCACACATATCCTCTACCTTTTCTTATCTTCCTCCTACTTGCCCCCTCCCCCCAACCCTCTTCTTCCCACAAAAAGCCCTTTCTCACTTTTGCTTCTATTTTACTTTTGTTTCTGTTTTGTCTCCTGCTGGAATTAATCAGGACCACTGGTTGCCTACCAGAACTGGTTTTTAAGACTGGTTTTAATTCCACTTTGGTTGTGGAATACAGAAAAATCATGGAACTGGGGTGAAAGATTCCTTCTTCTTCTAGTCTTGATGGATGGTGAAAGTTCTTACTCCGTCAGCCAGGTGGGTGAGAAAAATCAACCATAGTCTTCCTGAGCTATTGACCTTGCATGTTTCAAAACAATTAACCATTATGGGATATATGACTTAGTTAGGGTTTTACGGCTGTGAACAGACACCATGACCAAGGGAACTCTTTCTTATAAGGACAACATTTAATTGGGGCTGGCTGACAGGTTCAGAGGTTTAGTCCATTATCACAAGGCAGGAGCATGGCAGCATCCAGGCAGAAGAATATGATACAGGAGAAGCTGAGAGTGCTCCATTTTCATCTGAAGGCTGCCAGCAGAATACTAGCTTCCAGGCAGCTAGAACAAGGGCATTAAAGCCCATGGCCACAGTGACACACCTACTCCAACAAGGGTATACTTCCTAATAGTGTCAATTCCTGGGCCAAGCATATGCAAACCATCACAGGATGCTTATTGATGTGATAGTGGCACAACTGTTATAGAAG
The DNA here is from genome assembly GCF_000001635.26 of Mus musculus. Taxonomy (NCBI): domain Eukaryota; kingdom Metazoa; phylum Chordata; class Mammalia; order Rodentia; family Muridae; genus Mus; species Mus musculus. The sequence continues at coordinate 74,355,532 of NC_000075.6, read as the reverse complement.
TGTCCACTGACTTATGACTGTGTATGAGGTATTCCATAGGAGAGAGTTCCTACCCAGTATTGTGGACCTGCTCAATAGTATATAGTGGGGGAGGCCATAGGCCTGTTTTTGTGGGCATGACACAGCATAGCACATACACGCATTATAAGACTGGGGTTTTAACTTTGTTATTCTTTTATTTAACATGCCACAAATTCAAGTTCTGGATATTGAAGATAAAGAGATGTATCCCAAAAGCTAGCTGTGTGAAAGGTGGCTCTCTCAATTCAGAGATCTCACTCATCCCATTAGTGATGGACCAAGCTAGGAAAAACTTCATCTTCTATGAAAAGGACCATGATCAAGCCACCATTAAGGCAAAAAAAAAAAAAAAAAAAAAAAAAAAAAAAAAAAAAGCCCCGAAAGGTGTGCCCTCTTTCAATTGGCCCTAGTGAGGCATGGCAGGAAGCAGCAGGACTAGAACCCAGCTTTGTATTTTCTGAGGCCAACGAAGTTAATCAATTCTCTCATTTTAATTTCATTGTCTTTAGAAGGAAACACAGGACAATATCTGTGACCTGTATACAATGTCTTGCTGTTATAATTACTGGTTCCAGAGCCCTGAGGTATCTAAAAGCATGCTGGTCAGTTAGGTTTGTGGAAACACACTTAGCCAGTGAACATGTCTATATTCATATCCTCCCCACATTTCCCTCCCTTTCAGTGGGGTCAACTATGCTTTGATTCATGATTTCTAGACAACAGCAGCACTTGGCTGTGGTATCTAGGTGTCTATTTTTGAGCTATCAATATCATCTAGAAATAGTGACCCATTTTCTAGGGCAGTAGGTATATAACCAAGACCACCCTATGAAAGTCAAAGTATTCCAGCCTCATAAGAACTTAAGTTTAAAAATCTTCCTTGAATCTCTATAATCCTGACACTGGAAACTTTAATAGACACACAAGTGCCTTAGGATAAAAAGGACAGCTTCTCTGCCTAGATATCTATGATGTCTATGACTGCTTTTATAGATAAGTGTGTTTCTAAAATTTAAGGCTTATGTGCAGTAGCGTTGTCTATACACATCTTCAAAGGTTTCTTCTTCCTAAGAGGTCTGGTAGCAGGTGTAGTGTACATTCCTTGTTTCAGGTTAAATAAATAGGGTCTTCTTATCTATAGCCCCACTAGGTACTTCTACAGGAAGATGAGGATTGGGCTGGGCATTAGTAAACTTTCTCTCATTAACTTGGGTTTCTAATTGCTTCATCAATGTGCCTCCTTATTGGAAAGAGACTGAAAAATTACTATCTCTTATTAACCCACTAGAAAAGTATTAAAATACAAGTACAACTAATTAGTGTGGCTGTAAAAAGCCAATCATAGGCTCTGTGTGTGTGTGTGTTTGTTTTCACGGTATAGAGACCAGAGGTCAGCCTTACATATATCTCAGGAGCCATTCGCCATTCATGTCTTGTCTTTTGAGGCAGGCTCTCACTAGTATGTGAGAATTGTTAATTTTGCTAGACTCCCTAGTCATTGAGCCTCAAGAATCCACTTATCTCCTTCCTGACTCTAGGATTACAAGCATGTATTGTTATGCCTGGGATTTTATGTGGTCACTGACAATTGAATTCAAGTCCTCATGTCTGTGTGGCAAGCAGTTGATTAATTGACTAAGTCATCTTCTTAGCTCTCAGCAAATACTTTGAAACTGTGTTTACAAAAACTAGAGCTTTCTTTAACATGAACCTTCTGTCATATTTATATTAAGCTAACTCCAGTTACCACATCAAAAAGCCAATCATATTGGCTAGCATCACAATGAAGCTTGAAGTTTGTCTCCAAGGCCAGGTTGAAAGAGCTCTTTTCCAGTTGACTTGGTTTTAGCAGCCACAATAAGAGTCAATCAATGAGCTATCTATGGACACATGCATGGTTGATCCAATTCAGTTGTTAAGGTACTTGAAATAACATCTGTCTCATTGATTGCTTTGCCATTTATGGCAATCAGCTCTTATGATGACCAAAAACCCCTATTTGATTGGGAAATTATCAATGAAGCCCTGATTGTTCTTTATAGATAAGGTCTGAGTGGGTCTCTAGGGACCTTGTCATTTCTTAATTTCAAGGGATAAGTCTTTCTGGTTATAATAAGAATCAGGACATGGCACAGGTATACAATGAGGAAGAAGAATGGAGGGTGCCATGAATTTAAGACAATGTTTTTCTCTATGAGATTGAATAAAGGTCTTCTTTGGACCATAAACAAAGGGATTGTCTTATTCTGAAATTTTAAATTTGCAATTCCTATGAAGTAACTGCCATCACTACATTCTACATATGGACCCCTTTACTTCTGCTAATCTAGGTAAATTGACAATAAAATCTAGAATAGTCTATAAATTTGAAAACTACATGGGTCATAACACAATGTGACTGCTTAGAGAATATCTTTTCCCTGACTTTGCTTCAAATGGTAAATTTGGACCAATCTATTCATTCATTCATCCATCCATCCATCCATCCATCTATTCACACACTCACATACATGTATATTCAAAAAATGTATGAGTGTGTATGCCTTGGTGATTCTTTATAATTTTATCTGGTTGTGTCTTATTTAAATAGAATGAACACTGCCTATTCAGAGGGAGAGAGTATTCAAACTCAAATGTTTCAAGATACATCACAATTATTTTTGTTTTTTGTTATGTTGTTTTTTAAGACTGGGTTTCTCTGTGTGACTTTGGCTGTCCTAGAACTCACTCTCTAGAGCAAGATGACCTTGAACTCAGAGATCCTCCTGACTTACCATCCAGCTCAAAATAGATAAAACAAAACAAAATAATAGAAAGAAAGAAAGAAAGAAAGAAAGAAAGAAAGAAAGAAAGAAAGAAAGAAAGAAAGGAAGGAAGGAAGGAAGGAAGGAGAAAAAAAACAGAGACCAAATTAATATTCCTTAGAATAAAAAGTTACGAAGTCTGTTCTAATTCCCTTTACTTTTTGGTGAGGGTTAGGGAAATAATTTCTCAAGTTCTTGCCTGCTACATTTTCTAGGGCTAGACAAGAAAGAGCATCAATGTCAGAGGACAGCAACCTCCATAGCTACGTAGGACCCCTTACACTTCCTTGATTAAAATTACCTGCCAAATTGCCTTCCACTTTCTAATGAGCCCAGTGAATTAAACTTGACCCCAGAAGTCAAATTCAGATACTTAATGAAATTCTAAACATCTCATGTCATTGTAGAGCAATAATAGCTCAGTGGTATCCTCAAATAGCATTTCTCCGGTGAAAGGATAACTGCTTTGTCTACCAGGCACCAAATTTTCTTTAGCATACTCAAATTATATTTAAAAACTGACAGTCTTTGGAGTATAGGATGCTTGTATGTTAAGAAATGTTCTGTTGTGCTCTTTAAGTATCAGAGGGCTCTGGGGGACATGTCACCATGTCCTAAAAGGGGTGGTCTGGACTGCAAGGTGACTTGTCCTCTTGTAGAACAAGTAGCTGCTCATTGAGGTGGGGTTGGCTGTAGGGTGGGCACAACAGTGCTTTCACTGTTCCTTTCATTCAGTCCTAGCTTTTAAACACAGCTCTCTCTATGATGCCAGGGGAACAATTTACTTCCTCTGTGACTTATTTTCAATATCTGGACAATTAGAAGTTGGAGTTTTCAAGTCTTCCTGATAGCATGACTTTAATAGATGTCTTAGTTTCTTTTTCTATCACTTTGATAAAACACCCAGATAAAAGTGTTCATTTTGGCTCACCATTTATTCAAATTACAGCCCATTATGGCAATAAAGCCAAGGAGGAAAGAATTTGAAGTCTCTGCTCACATTGCATCCACAATTGGAAAGCAAAGAGCCTGAATGCTTGTGATCAACTCCCAATGTCCACTTAATCAGTCCAGGAGTCCAGGCCTAGGGGATGGTGCTGCCAATATTTAAGAATTTCCTACCCCTTTTAGTATAGTTACAAAAATCCCAAAGAGGAATGTCCACAGTCCCAAATCTCAAAGAATTTGACATTCTTCCAAATTGACAATACTGCCTGTCACTGTGAATGACATTGTCACCAGCTCTTCCCTGTGTTCAAATCTAACAAAGATTAAAAGATAAACACAATCCATCAGCTGCTCTAGGGTGGTAAATTGATGATGGGCATACATGGTTGGTTGGTTGAGGAGAAGGTGAGGTCCAGCTAGAAATTTTACTTTCTTCCCATTCAATAAAAGTGGGAGGAGAGGAGAAAGGAGGGGCTGTGGTCAGGATGTAAAGTGAACAAATAAATTAATTAATGAAAAAAATCTATCACTGTGTAAATAATTAAGATGAAGGTCTCTTTTAAAAAAAGAATAGGTGAAACTTACTTCCTTCCTTCCTTCCTTCCTTCCTTCCTTCCTTCCTTCCTTCCTTCCTTCTTTTCTTTCTTTCTTGAAAGGGTTTCTCTGTTTTAACAGCCCTGTCTGTCCTGCAACTTACTTTGTAGACCAGGCTTATCTTAAACTCATAGAGACTGCCTGTCTCTGCCTCCTGAGTACTGAGATTAATAATAAATAAATAAATTTAACCATAACAATGCTGCAAAAATAATACAAAAGAATGAAACTGTCATGATTCCATTTGCCTATTTACCAAGGGGCAAGATTAATACATGGTAAAAGTAGTTAGCCTAATGATATGTTGGGTGGATTTTAGCCCAAGTTGTGCAAAAGCAAGGATTCTGGGGTTCTGGTAAATCTCTGTCCTATCTGCCTGGAGGCTATGGTTGTGTTCCCAGCATGGAAATTTGTTACATAGTACACTTATGTTTCCAACCCTTTCCTGTCTGTGTGGGTTTATTAGCTAAAATGTGTTACAAGGCTTGCAGGTCTAGAGTTGCTCACAGAAGGTAGTACAGAACAACATTTTTTACTGAGTGCATATCAAGTGCCCAGCTCTAATGAAAGGCATGTGGCTACATCATCTCATTGAATGTTCATCATGACATTACTAAGAAGCTATTATAATCTATATTAGTAACTCATAGAGGCAGGTCACAGAATTCAGACTTTTGAATGACAAAACACATTCAACTCTGCAGGGAGCTGTCTGCTTTAGTAGATCCTGTTGTGCTAAGTCTATAGATCTAATTTCTTGCCTTTCATCTTTTAGCTCTCTTTTTCTAGATCAACATGGATTTGTTTGCAGATTTATGTTTCTGCCCATTGCTTTCACTCCTACCCCCTTTCTCAGAAACTCTCCAGAATATGCCAGTAAGACATTAGCATAGAAACAATACAGTGGTCTAGAGACCCTCCCACCCCCACCCCACCCCACCCCACCCCACCCCACCCCACCCCACCCCACCCCACTTCTTTTGTAAGTAGGTAATGCTGAACCTACCCCAGTGGAACAGAGCTCATGCAGCCAGTCTGAATCTGTTCTGAGAGAGGGTAGCTTGCTGCTCTTACTTGATGCAAGCCTATCAACTTCTAAACTATCCTTGCTGTCAGCCACCAAAACACAGCGGCTGGCTTTCACAGAAGAGCCCCCACGTCTCTGCGTTCCTATTCCCCCACATGAGATTTTCTGGGATACTTTCTTTTGAGGATGGCTTCCCTGGATTTGCCACAGGGCTCCTGGCAGAACAACCTGCCATTAGTGATGCTTCCTTCAGGTTAAACATTTTAGACTAATCAATAATTAAATGGCAGATAAATGGCAGGAGGATCATGTCTAATATAAATGAGAGCAGCTGGAGAGGCAGGGAAGGGCACTTTGGGTATCATTCGGCAAACCTTGAGACATGCTTCTTTCGCTCCTGTTCACTTGGGGTGAAGTCACCAGAGTGAAAGAGAACCTTTGGGTGTCTAGAACATCAGGGTGTCAGTTTCCCAACACCTTCATACTCGGGCTTCATTTTGAGGTGTCAGGAGCACTATTTTTCTGGTTTCCGATCACCCAGGAGGAAACTTTTGATTCTCAGGAGACATTCTTCTTCCTCAAACACAGGTCAGACCAGCCACCTCTGAGCACGGCCTCACTAGCTCTGAGGAATTTTGTATCTGCTGTCTTGCACATGATTTCATAAGGAATTCTTTTCTCCTTATTCCTTCTGACCCAGCTACCCCACTTCGATGGATAATATCTCATTTTGGAGAACAAAAACAAAACAACAAAACAAAACAAAACAAAACAAAAAATAGGTTACATCCAAAAGAGCTGACCGTCATGTGTTTCCTGACTCTCTGAGGTACAACTGACAAATGAGTCACCCAGGCCTTCCCTGTCCCAAGTGGGGGTCTGCTGGCCAAGGAATCTTTGGCCATCCCACCTGCCTGGCATCTAGGACCATGATGAATTGTCTCCAAGTCCAGTCTCAGATTGTTTTTTAACATTTAATTTAGTTTCTTCCTGTGCTTGGATGAACATGGCCATGTTATGGATTTCTGTTCTAATGTACACCAGCAGGCTGGAAGAACAGGCCTCAGCAAGCTGTGGAAATTAGAGAGACTGAATCAATAGGCAAGGTCATGACCCCTGGCTCGGATTCAGTACAGTGTCCTGAAATTCTCTCCCCTGAACACCCTCCTGCTGCTTCTAATGTGAGCCTGTGTGTAATCCCAGGGAGGGATTCATGTCAACAAGCCTGTGCCCACCCCTCATGTCTCCGAGAGGACACTCCTCATCACAGACACTAAAAAGAAAAAAAAATTGTGTAAACAACAAAGTTGGAATATATAAACATCTAGGTTTTTGCTTCATGTGCAGTTTGTTAACTCCATCTGCTGAAAGACCCTTTTGGAGGAGGATAGATAGATGAGGACAAAGAGACAGATGACCTGCCAATCCTGGGGCACACCTCTAAGAAATGATTCCGGTCATCCACAAGCTTCAAACAAAGAGATGGAGTCTCTTGAGCCTGCGCCCTGAAATTTTCATGAGGCACAGAACGGCCAAAACCAACCAGATTTAAACTGTGAGAAATATCTCTGGCTCAGTGGAGAGGCTAGGAAGGAAATGTTTAAAATGTATTCTTGAAAAGTTAGCAGGTTCCTTTAACCCTTTTCAGTGTTCAGAGCCTATATTCCCAAACATAAAGTGAGATTCCCAACCAACCCATTTCCCATGGAGATTTGGAAGTGGATTCTGATCAGTTATAATTTTCCTGAGTAGGAATAACGAATGCATCAAAACCTCGGGTCTACAAAGGCAAGCCCACCACTGGTGATTTATTATATTTACTAATCACAGGTTCCAAAGTGAGCTGGCATCAAAATGATCAATTTAGAGAGGAAAAAAAAATCAGAAAGATCTATCTTTTAGGGAAAAGGTCTAGAGTGTGCAAAAGAAATCAATAACAAGAACATAGGGGATCAAGGGGGGTTGGGATAGGAGGGAAAATGCAACCCTGGAATGTGGTTGCTGCTTCTGTTTATCAGCGGAGGCCACACAGCCTAGAGAAGTCGACTTTGTTTTCTTTGGAGGGTAATTCAGTGTGTGATAAAGCATAGACCTATCTAAACCCCCTACTCCAGAACAGGAGTGTGAGGACGCTCTCCACCCCAGTGGGGATGCTCAGACCTCCTGTTTCATCTTTGACAAGCCACTTAGCCAGTCTCTTACCTTTCAATTATTTCACGAATTTCCAGTGCAATGTCATATACTAAGTTTCCACCCATTACATTTCCATGATGAGCCTGTTGAAAACATTGCTTTGTGTTTACAAATGTAGGTCTTGGTTGGCAAAGGTTGAGATCTGCAAGAATTCTGGACAATTTGGATGTTTGCTCAATTTGGGAGACATCTGCAATGAAGAGTAAATCTTGTGCTTTTCCACAACTTTATTTGGGCATGAAAATGCACAAGCAGTTCTCCCATGTTCTTTGTGGGTATCACAAGGATTGTGTCTGCTTTTATCCTATGGTAGTTGTCTTGGTGAAAGGTTCCTAGACAAACAGTGAACTGGTGAGAAAGTGTTTCCAAAGAATGAAAAAGCCAAACAAGAGCTTCTCCTTTTATCAGGGTGGACACAGGGCATGCAGCAGAGGCATAAACTCAGTGTCTGGACACAGTGATCTGTTGCAATGAGTTATTTGGTTGCATATAACAAATTAGCAGCATAAAATCTAGAACAAGATTCTAACTTCAGGAGTGTTTCCTTTGAGCTGAATATTATCTTGACCTCTGAGTTACAGGTGAATCACCCAAGATCCAGGGTTCTACAGTTAATGAATGCACTGGATTTCTGCCCTTGACACAGGCTACATCATATGATAATGTTCCACCACATTCAGGATTCCATTTACTAGTTCATGCCTGTCTCACACGCAAACTTCTGCCCCAGTTCAAAGCTTGATCTATTCCTAATGGAGGAGTCCATCCACTCATGTATATAAGAATGTTTGTCTGTTCCGGTGATTTAGAGTTACCTGTAAATTACTCTTTGAAATTAGTAGCTCAAAACAATAGTATTATACTTGTATATGGATCTTGGGTATGGGCAAAGTGTTGAGTAGACAATTCCTCTCTGCTGTATATGGCTTTAGCTGGGCCATCTTGAGCTATCCTACTTCCTGTGCTGGCCTCTGTATGTGTTTTTCACCTGGTCATTTGGGCTTCCTTCCAGCATGTTGGCACATGTTTCACATGTTTTAGATGAACATGACTTCCAAAGAGTTGATCCTTGACTGTCATGTAGCATGTCCGTACTAACTCTGTTTGTATGAAGCAACCAAAGACTGATTCAAGAGGCTAGAGCACACCTCTCTTTTCCTTGGGAGGACTTTGGGTTCAAATTGTAGAAGGACCAAGTAGAATATGACCTGATATATAACCTGCCTCATGGACTTAGTTCATAACTTTCCTCCAGGGCTCTACATCATCTCATCTAAGCATCAGCTCAAAGCATAAGCCATTGTGTCCACCAGGTTCTGATGAAAAAGATCTTTCATGTGGCCCCAGAGTTCTAGTTCCTAGAGTTTGGAATTATTCTTATAGAGTCCTTTGAGCTAAATGGACAAGGCTGTATGCGAATACCTCAGCTCAGCTCCCTTGTCATCAATAGGGTGGCTCTGAGGTCAGGAGCTGAAACCACCTAAAGGATAAATAACTCTCATGTCCAATGAGACTTTGTCTCGAAGATTCAATTTCACTCTAAATGAACCTTTTCCCACATGGCTTCTCTTACCCCTGTTGTAAGCATCTTAAACTGTAATCCAGATGGAAGCCACAGTGGGTTGACTCAGGACTCAGTGTTTTCAATGCTGTGCTCCACTGTTTGGAGCAGTGTATTGTCTAAAATCAGGTGAAGGAGCCCTAGCTTCTGCCCACAGTGTCCACTGTAGGAAGTGCAAGGCAGATGAGAAGCATCATATGACATATGACGTGATCCTTCAGGAAGATGGTTTTTGTTTTTTTGTTTGTTTGTTTGTTTGTTTGTTTGTTTGTTTGTTTTTTTGGTGAAATGGGCTTCCTTTGGAACCCAGGGGACCTTTGCTGAGGCCATTCACAATGAGGCTGAGAGACCAATCAGTAGCATCATGGAGGGAGTTTCTTGGATCCTGTGAGGCAATGGAAAGATCCATTTGACCTGGGTATTTGGAGGGCATCAGGGAGTTGGAGAAAGGGAACAGATGCCAAGACTGAAGCCCTGGGATGGTCTCTATCCAAGCACCGTGATTTTGCCTGCTGACATGAGCAAAAGCCCATTACCCTAACCAGAAGGCAGAGACACATCATCCAGATGAGGAAGAAATACAGGCAAATATAAGTATTTACACCAGTGCCTAACCAAAAAATGTGAAGAAAAGGCCCCAAATGTAGGCACATTCAAAGACTGAGGAGTGGTTGTATCCATAGAAGGTAAATGTGATGATTTGTGGGTAGGAGCTTAGGAGATTGCTAGTTTGGTACAGCAGTTGTCAATGCTGTTGGTTGTGTTAAATTTCCATCTCTAAAGCTTGCTAAGCAAAGCAGAGGTGCCTCTTGTTCTATTACACACACCTATTGCATACATTTGGTGAGATTGCCTTTCCATGAAGTCTTTGTCTGTGTTCATTTCCTGTGATACCCTTTCTTAGCATTCTTTCTCAGCACATATGTTTGGTTACAGTATTGGGTCCTGACCCGTGGCAGGAGTTATTAGCGGACACTGCCTCAAGGCGGTGCTGGTCTGGGCTTCCTAGCTGTCCTCTTCTCATGGGTTTTCAATATCAGGTTTTGTTTTGTTTTGTTTTTTTTTCCTGCTGCCCTTTGCTGGGCTAGCTTCTAATAGTCCCGTGCTCTGGGGCAGCATTGCTGGCAAATGCATAATTCAGGGGTTTGTACTTTGCATCTATTAAGCATGGCACCAGACGCAGGAATGACACAATGCCCAGGCTTTTGCTTAGATCGTGTTTTTCCTGAGTGAAGCTGAGCATTCAAACCAATTTATAGTTCCTTTGCATAGGAGATAAGTATCATAATAGTCTTTTAATAGACGACTCCACGGAAGCACATTCATTACAAGGTCAATGTCACTGCAAATTATTACAAGAGCTGTACTTCCAGGGTCCTTACTCTCTACAGCCAACATTGACTGCCAGATTATGCACGGTACATAGTAGGTATTGCAGAAGATCCACTGAGCTTTATTATATTATCAATAGGCAATTAAATAAAATGCAACTTCAGAGCTATTTTTTTTGTAAAAAAAAAAAAATCCAAGGTTGAATTAAAACAGAATCATTCGATTGGTTTGAGTGTTTGTAAATTGTTGCAGTTTGGTGGGGGTAAACTAATAGGCTTCATTTGCTCCTACGATGGTTCTCAAAACAGAACTGGAAGCACAATGGGTGCATTTTAATTCTTTTTGCATATATCACAGTTGAACGTTTTATAGAGTTATTCATATTAGCCATTTATACATTAAACTCAGGGGAATCTGCTGCTATGCATATCATTATACTCATCTGAACAACCATCGGAGTTAACACGATAGAGGTGCGCCATTGGGAATTCGAGCCTCAGTCCACTCTCTGGCTCGCCTTTCTTTCTATTGCACTGTAATAGTAGCTAATAAAATAGCAATAATGGTTATTGTTGTTGCCATTTATTGAACAGGCATTGTGTCTCCAGCTTTGTGCTAAGTACTATGCTCTGTTGTCTCATTTAATCTTCATATCACTCTTGAAGAAAGCCTGTGTCTACAGGTGAATATATTCAGGAAGGCCTGTGTCATGTCGACAGGTGAATATATCCAGACTTGGAGACTTGAGTTGTTTGCATCAAAGTTACAAAGCAAGACAGTAAAGGAGATGGAATTTTGAAATCCTGAAAAAGTATTTAGGCACAGTGCTGGTACTTCTGGTCCTGAAGAAAACAGAAGGAATGGGAAAGATGATAAGGGAAAGAAATGAATAAACTGCACTTTAGTTTTGTCTAAAACAGCATTTACAAATTTTAACATTGTGATTCAGCTATTCAAAAATATTCAGGGCCTGTAAGATGGCAGTCAGGGCACTTGATGCCAAACCTGATAACCCAGAGTTAACCCTTACATGGGTCTCACATGGGAAAGGAGGGAACTGACTGTCCCAACAAGTTTTCCTTAGAACTACACAGATGCACTGCGGTAATGCAAGCCCCAACCCATAAAGCAGACACACAAAGAGGAAATTACAGTAATAATAATAATAACAATAGTAATAACAACAATAGTTTGAAGTTGGAGAGATGGCTCAGTGATTAAGAGTACACACTGCTCTCAGAGAAGACCTGAGTTGAGTTCCCAGTGATGCGCATCAGGTGCCTCCCAGTCACCTGTAACTCCAGCTCCAGGGGATTTTCAGTCTTCCTCTTGCTGTCAAGTGAACTTACACACACACACACACACACACACACACACACACACACACACACACACTTACACACACACATAAAAATAGTTAAAAGTAAAATAAATCTTTCTTTAAAAAGATTTATTTATTTATTATATGTAAGTACACTGTAGCTGTCTTCAGAAACTCCAGAAGAGGGAGTTAGATCTTGTTACGGGTGGTTGTGAGCCACCATGTGGTTGCTGGAATTTGAACTCAGGACCTTCAGAAGAGCAGTTGGTGCTCTTAACCACTGACCCATCTCTCCATCCCCAATAAATCTTTTTTCTAAAAGAGCTTATGGACAGTTAATGGCTTCTAGGGTCAGTTTTGTCAAGGGGGTGGCCCCTGATAGGTTGACTATGCTCCAGTGGATAGCCCCATACCCAGAAGTATATGGGCTGCATAAAGTGGACTCTAAAGGTAATTTTAAAAACTAATAGGGTTGAAAGCGGATCTGGGAGAAGCTGAGGAAGAAGTTGGGGTTGAACAGAATCAACTCCATATGCATGAATATGCATGAGAGACTCAATTAATTGATAAAAATAAACATTTAAACATTAAAAAGAATATGGTTAAGTGACCTCTCACACTTCAGCAATGGTGATGGTATCTCAGAACAACTTGACACATGAATTTTTAAAAATTTTCCCGTCACTTTTAACATGATAAATGGACAATCTGCCTGGAATTCCACAAGATGAAATACGATGGCCTTTTGGGTGCCAGACAGCATAACACATTCTTTGTTGAAGGAAAATTATTTATTAACTACCTTGAGTTATTATATATTATATATATTATAATCTATCATTTCATTATCCATAAAATAAATTATGTTTATTCATAAAAATAGTTCAACCCTTTCTGATACATTTTTAAAAATTCACCATTATGTGTTAGAACTCTTGCCCCTCTGAGTTAACTCTTTCCTCTTTCATATTGCTTCAGCCTACAGAAAGTGAGGAATGTGCTCAGACATGGATTCATGCCTTATAGGATGGAACAGACAATTTTCATGCCCCATTCTCTTAACCCTGGTCTCTATCTGCATCCTAGTAGCATCTATGTGTCTGTCCATTCAGGGATATCCTTGACCTTGGATCTGCCCATCTGTGTACGTCCCACTTCCAGAGTCCTGGTTACCATTGCTAATGCATCAGACTTCTTTGTGAGAGGCACTGTGCATCTTCTTATCCACTTCCTTACTCATCATCCTGTTTGTGCAGTAATTAATCATCTCTTTAATGGTTGCTTTCTCTTCTCCATGCTACCAGTTCCAGATTCCCCAGGGCCACGGAGAAGGCTTTGTATCCTGTGTTCTCTCCAGTGCCAGAGGTAATGGTGTGGGACTTAGAATTCAGGAAGATTTTCTTGGCTGGCCTTCATGTGTGCTGATGGCTGTGACCTTAGCAAATGACAAATGAGTGCAGGAACTTAACTCAGTCTCAGGCCCTGTGATGTCATTACATGTAAGCTATCTTGCTCTAAGGGTCAAGTTGAGCTCAGCAACACTAGATTCTTCACTTCTACCTTATGTGGCATCCTTGTCTTCCTGTTGAAGTTCCCAGGATCTGACTGATAACTGATTTCCTAAGCAAAAGGCTAAGTGTCGTGCTGCTGGTTTGCATAACAAACCCATGGGCAAAATATGCAAAGCCCCATTCTAGCCCAGACCCTTCCATTTCTCTTCTCACACTAAGACATTGTCCCCCTTTTGAGTGAATCTTTCGAACTATTAGGGCAATTGGCTGGACATTTTCCTTAATTACATTTTACTTAAACTGAAAAGTTCCATGGCCCTTAACCACTGTAATACTGTGTCATTCCTGCCACTTGCTGCTCAGCTTCCCTGCCCTTATGGATATTTAACCTTTGGAACCAAAAGTCCAAAGGTACTCTTCCTTTTATAAGTTGTGTTTGGTCATGATTTTTAACCCAGCAAAATAACTAATGCAGCCAGTGATCAGGTGGATGTGTTGTTTGGGACCTGGGGTAAGGCAACACAAGACAGGGAGAGTATGGTAAAGCTAAAGCTTATAACTAGGATGGAAACAAGGAAGAGGCCAATGTTCCACCTTCCATTTGTATGCACACAAGAGGTGTGCATCTCCTAAGAGTCCCTTTTGGGACTCTTTTAACACATAGGATTTGGGGGGCAGTTTACATGTTCAGCCCACAAAGATGTCACACAAATAGCCTTAAGAGCATGGAGCATGATAAACTAGAATACACTATCTGATATCACCACTGTCTTCAAAGAAGTCTACAGTCTATATTTGTCTGTGATCATACCATCTCCAAGGAATCTGCTTAAGTGTCTCCATGTGTGAACCAGGCGTTTACTAGTGTAGTAATTTTCTCTCTGGTTTCTGGCTCTCCCCAAGGTCCAAAGACTGCAGCTCTTCACTATGACTGCCCATCATTGAACCTTTGAAGACACTTTCTCCACCAATTGGCACCTTGATGCTTCTGTTCTCTAGCTCTCTCCCAACCTCTGAATGTATCTCCCACAGAGCATCTTCAATTCTTATGCACAAGCCCTTATCTTACAAAATCTCTCTGTGAGAGCATTTTCTTGGTCTTGAGTTTCAATACAATCCTTACGTTGTCAACTCCGTGTCCCCAGCTTTAGCTTGTGTTCCTTCTTCTGTCACTGTTCACGTTTCTAAGGTCAGTATACACCAAATGTAACTCTCTCAAATATTTTTTTCTCGGTTTATTTTTAAAGAAGGACATTTTGTGTGCATGTGGCCCAATATAAAACTTTCTAAAGAGTAAATTCAGTAGTGAATGGCTGGTGAGATGGAAGACATGATTCAAGGAACACTTGTTAGTCAGAGGCTCCTCAGTGTCCCTGCAGCAGGCTCCAGGTCACATCCAATTCTTTTCTTTGTTCCCGCCTTACCCATTTTGTAGGATCATTTTAGTCTCTACCCAGCTCACCATGGCTATGTTCTCAATAAGGATTTGTCACATGAATGAGTACATGCAAGGAGTAGAACCCATTAAAAACTTTTTTATGGAGATGGATCTGACATCCTGGGATTGCTAGAGCTTTGAATTCTTATTTGCTTTGTTCAAGACTCTCCTACAACTTTTGGAAGATATTTGTTTCTGATTTGTGATTTGAGAATCTTAAATCCATGTGCCCACTTCACCCTGACCTGCCTTAGAAGTCCCTTAGAAACTGAGAGGCCTAGAACTCTCCTACTGTATGCAGCTCTGCTTCTTAACAGGGTTCCTTATGATCTTTAAGAAGGCAGAATAATGCTCTCTCCCTCATAATAATTTTTGTCCCTGTAATCTGTGACTGTATTGAGTCACATGGCAAAAGACACTTTGCAGGTGTGAGCAGTGAAGGTTTATCTTCATTGTCAACTTGACAGGATTTAGAATCATCTTAGAGACATCACACTTGGAGACATGCCCGTGATACTTTTTTCTCATAAAGGCTTAACTAGGGAGAGAAGGCTGACCCTAAATGTGAGCAGCACTATTTCATAAGGCTGGGGTCCTAGACTGACCAAAAAGGAAAAGGTCACTGAGTACCAGATCCACCTCTCTGCTTCCTGGTTGTAGATCCAGAGTGCCCAGCTCTTACGCGCGTTCGCAACCGGCCAGGAAAGACGCAACAAACCGGAATCTTCTGCGGCAAAAGCTTTATTGCTTACATCTTCAGGAGCAAGAGAGAGAATGGTGAAACCCCGTCCCTTTTAAGGAGAATTATCCTCCGCCTAGGACGTGTCGCTCCCTGATTGGCTGCAGCCCATTGGCCGAGTTGTCGTCACGGGGAAGGCAGAGCACGTGGAGTGGAGAACTACCCTTGGCACATGCGCAGATTATTTGTTTACCACTTAGAACACAGGATGTCAGTGCCATCTTGTAACAGCGAATGTGAGGGCGGCTCCCCACACCCAGCTGCCCCACATGTGGGAAGCCACATGTGCCGTTGCAGAGTGGCACTGACTACTGCTGGCCACCACGCATAAGTTTGGACAAACAACCAATGTGTACATATGCAGTAAAGTTTTTTGCAAAGACACTGCCTTGCCCGGGCATGATAATGAGGCTTAGAGAGTATAACCAATCAGATGTGAGACATGCAAATGAGGTATGATAATGAAGCTCTGTGAGGAACAGAGAGAGAGAGAGAGAGAGAGAGAGTAGCCAATCAGATGAGGAACATGCAAATGAGGCATAGTGCATAACCAATCCGGGTGGGAGACACGCCTCTCCTAGGCCTATATAAGCAGCACCAGTTCTGGGCTTGGGGTCTCTTCGCCTCTGCAATCAAGCTCTCCCAATAAACGTGTGCGGAAGGATCCTGTTGCAGTATCGTTACTGCTGGCCAGTCCGGCGTGCACAAGACCCACATCCCATGCTTTCCCCTCCATTGACTTTACCCACAGATTGTGACCCCAAATAAAATCTCCCTTCCTTAGTTGCTCTTGTTAAATGTTTAATCTCCGTAACAGGAAAAATAATGACACAGGCCTAAAGATAATGAGATGAGATTGACCAGAAGGCCCAATACAAGCACAGGCATACTTATAAGGGGAAAAGGAGGAAACAGAGAAGAGAGCAGAGGAGAGGAGAGGAAATAATGGAGTCAGTGTTTAGAGTGATGCCATTGTTAGAACAGGTCCACATGCCAAGAAACAAGGGCATCATCTAGAATCTGCAAAAGGGAATGAACTTGAATCTCCCTTGGAGCTTCGAGAAAAAATACAATCCTGCCAACACATTGATTTTAGCCACATGAGTTCCATTTTGGACTTGTGACATCTATCACTATAAGGCAATAAATTTAGATTGTTTTGATCCTCCAAGTATTAAAGCATCTATTAAAACCTAATAGTACTCTAAGCCAAACATCTCTTCCATCACATCATCCCTGATCCTGGCCTGAGACTCATTGCTCTGCTCATCCATCTATCTCAACTCAACCATGGACTGTCCAGGGCTTAGTAAGGGATTCTGACTTGTTACAATACCCTGCTGTGTTCTCAGATTCTGCACCCAGTGCAACCCCTAATCATACCCAATGTGCCCCAAAACTGCTGACCATGTAATACTTTCCAGGGCCACTGATACCCTTGAACATAAAATAGATAGGTGGGTAGGTTGATAGGTATGTAGGTAGGCAGGAAGATAGATAGATAGATAGATAGATAGATAGATAGATAGATAGATAGATAGATGATACCTTTGCTATTTTCTATACATGGGGCTCCATATTTCTTAACTGAAAGTTACACATCACCAATCTCTGTCTCTTTCCAAGTTTCCTTTCTAGCTATGTTTGAAGCCCATTCATGTCTCTCCAGTCACATCATCACTACCTTAAGGAACCTTCATTTGGATTTTGTCTGATCTTCAATTACCCTGCCTCTAAATGGTCCTCAAACCCAACAAACCCATTCTGAAATCCACACCCTAGTGGCTTAAAAAAAGAAAGAAAGAAAGAAAGAAAGAAAGAAAGAAAGAAAGAAAGAAAGAAAAGAAAACTCCTGGAGTTTCTCACTATTTGTAGTCAGTCCATTCACAGCTTTGATGAGTAGCTGTGCTCCTCCAGGCCATGTCCCCCCACCTGCCTGACACAGCCCGTTCCTTCTCCCCAAGAGCACGCTTTCCAAAGTTGTACTGAACCACTCTTGTTTTTCCAAATGAATTTTGACACGAATGCCACTCACTCCAAGGTTTTTATGTGCCATTCTCCCACGCAATAACTCTGTCTCTCACCTTCCTCTTTATCTGATGATACTGTGTGCCCTTCAGATGTAATCTAGGCCATTACTTTTCTGAAAAATCCCACTCTATTTCGCATCCTGCCACCTTGGCTCATCATCAAGAAGGGCTTCTCTTTTGTGGAGCAACTGCAGTTACCTCTATTCTTTCTCCTGTCACCAGCTACTCAATTGTCCTTAGTTACTTTTCAGCCACCAGCTTGTAAACATCTAAAGGGAGGAGTCTATCTATTTTACTCTCCAAGCCCCAGGCATTTTTGCAGAATCAACTAAATATATAATTCTACTTCTATATCCCTTCTCTCCATTTTTATCATCATTACTAACTTGAGAGATCCTCATGCACTGGAACTAGAGCTAGACTTTGATTTAATAACATCTTCGTGCACATTGGTTAGGTAGTTCATATTCTTTATTCAGATCAATATCCCGTGTTTAGCATTCCAGGGATTATGGATAAGATGCTTCAATCTATCATCACTTTGGTATTACACCATTCTCAACCTTTTTTGGACTTCTAGGCATCCTCTTCTGGCTCAAGTTGAAGTCACACAGGTATGTGTGTTTCCTGAAACTCCTCAGCCTCACCATCAGCAAGAGAGGCAAGGAATGCACTCACAGTTCACTGTGGTCAGGCTTGAAATCCCAGGCCTCCTGGGGACTGGAAGAAGTCTCTTCCTCATACCTCCCAACTGTTATGGAAAACACTGACTCTACAGTTTTGTGTCCAACCACCAAGGGAAAAGAAATTACCAAGACAGTTCAAGGGAGCTTATTTATTTATGTGTGAGTACACTGTAGCTATCTTCAGACACACCTGAAGAGGGCATCAGATCTTATTACAGATGGTTGTGAGCCACCATGTGGTTGCTGGGAATTGAACTCAGAACCTCTGGAAGAGCAGTCAGTGCTCTTAACTGCTGAGCCATCTCTCCAGCCCCAAGGGAGCCTTTCTGATTAAACAAATAGTGAGATTGATGTTGGTCCCTTTGCTGGTAGAATGAACAGTGGAAGAGAGCCATAAACCCTAGAAATGTTTCCTTGACTTTCATGGAATACAGGCTATGTGTTTGACAGATGACAAAAAAGACCATTAGCACTTGTTTGTCTGTGTGTGTGTGTGTGTGTGTGTGTGTGCGCGCGCGTGCGCAGCTTTTCCATGGGCACTAGAGATTTGAACTCAGACCCTCTTGCTTGCACTGTTACCCACTAAATCATCTTTTCATCCCTCATTGAAAAGTAAAAGTAAATGCATTTATTTTTAAAAGCAGGATCAAGTCACAAGACTTTTTAAAAACCTACATATGTATGAGACACCTGGGCACATGAAACTTCCAACACAGTGACATTTCTAAGGTTTTAGTATAGTCCATACTGAAAGCATTAGCACATTTATTTATTTGATTTGTATATGGTAGGGTGGGAAGTGTGTGCTACTATATGCATATAGAAATCAGAGAACGTTGGTCTTAGTAGTTGAAATCTGGTCTTTAGACAGGACAGGAAATTACTTTAGCTAATGAGTTATCTTAGCAGTCCAGACTTGGTTATATTTTGAAAATATTTTAGTTAGAAAACTAAGATCCACACTGCTAGCTCCTTTAAATTTTTTTCATTTTATTTTTAATATGTGT
The DNA here is from genome assembly GCF_000001635.26 of Mus musculus. Classification (NCBI taxonomy): domain Eukaryota; kingdom Metazoa; phylum Chordata; class Mammalia; order Rodentia; family Muridae; genus Mus; species Mus musculus. The sequence goes on along the minus strand of NC_000075.6, from coordinate 74,336,320 downwards.
GTGTGTGTGTGTGTGTGTGTGTGTGTGTGTGTGTGTGTGTGTGCAGTAACCACAAAAGCCAGAGGAATGGGATTTCTTAAAGCTGTAGTTACAAGTCGTTGTAAGTCCACCAACATACATGCTGATATCAAACTCAGGTCCTCTAGAAGAATAAGAAGTATTCTTAAATAATGAGCCATCTTCCTAGCCTCAACATCCTGGTCTGTGTGTGTGTGTGTGTGTGTGTGTGTGTGTGTGTGTGTGTGTTAGAGTATGTACAAGTTTTGTGCACGTGGAGGCCAGAGATCAACTTTGGGTTTCTTTTTCATTCATACCCCATCTAATTTTTGAGACAGGGTCTCTTAATGAACCCATATCTCACTCATATGAACTAGTTCATTAACTAGGCTGGTTAGACAGCAAACTGCCGGGAGTCTCCTGACTTTTCCTCTTTAGAGCTAGGATTACAGGCACTTTGAGATCATACCTGGCTTTTCATACAGATATTGAGGATGCTAACTTGGGAATTCATGCTTACACAATTGCTTTACCAAGTGTTCCATCCCCCACCTGCCCCCAGGTCTGACATGTACTACTCTCACATTGTCCCATCCTGTTAGTTTCCCTGTCTTCAACTTGCATGAAAGTGTGTTAGCTTCCTGATTGTTGGACATTTTAATTCAATATTTTCTAAATTCCATACAATAAAAATCTACTTTCTCATTAAAAGTAGTGTTCCTAGCCATATAATATTTAGAAAGGCCCAAGACACTGTGCTGCTAGGAAGCTTTGGTGCATATATTCAAAGCAAAGATCCTAAGAAATAGCAAAGACCTTGGCTTAGTGTTCTTCAACCCTTCATTTCCCTCACTTCTATATCCATGGAAGAGGCCTTCCTCTGTGGAGATCATCAGTCTATAATGAGAGCTAACTGGAGAAGACATTCTAATAGAAGCAAGGGCATAGGTAGCAAGGTGAGAGGAGGCTGGGGATTGCCACCTCCCTGTGATTACTGCAGGTACCAAAGCTCATGGAAGTCTTGTTGTAGAGATGGCCACCCAGGCAAATCCAATGCTTAAACTAGCAAATTCAGGACAGGGTAGCAGTCCTGAAAGACCCACCTGACCTCCCTAACCATACTTGTTTATAACCCTTTTTCCTAAAGACGCACCATACAGTCCAGTCTCTCTGAAACTTATTCTTTATTTTTTTAAGGTTTATTTTATTGTTCTTAACAACATGTATGTGTGTATGTGTTTGTCTCTGCGTGGGTATGTACATGTGAGTGAAAATGCCTGTGGAGGCCAAAAGAGAGCAACAGATCCCCTGGAACTGGAGTTACTTACAGATGGTTGTGAACTGCCATGTTGGTAGTGGGGGCTGAACTCAGGTCCTCTCCAAGAGTAACAAGCACTCTTATCCCCCTAGACATCTCTCCAGAGAGGCTGACTCCTAAGAATCACCGTTTGGGTAGGAAGGCTCACTGATCCCACACCGGTAATGAGCAGTGCTGCTTATCCAATGATGGATGCTGTTCATGTGATGTGGTGTGCTAACCAACCCAATGTGATTGTCAGAATAACTGTAAAGTGACTCAGTCTTAACCCAGGTTCACAGTAGATATGCCAATGCACAAGACAGGCTTGGTGTGGATGTGTATATGACATGGGGAGGCTCTTCTGGGCATGGCTGTAAGGTCAACAAATTGGAAAAGCCACAAGTCACCCTTGGGAAAGATTAAATACACTGACATCCTCCAAATTGATTTACCTAGATCAGACCACATGTTAATGAGGCAGCCAAGTTACTCCAATTCATGACTACTATTCTAAATGTAAGGGTTTGAACATGGAAGAGGTGGGGCTATTCACACGAGTGTCACCAACCTGGCTTTTCCTCCACACTGCCTGGCTTGAGTCCTCAGAGTGCCTTTTAATTGCTGCCATCCAAACAACATCTGAAGAGCACATCTGCCAAGAAACTGAGGGTGCGGGGGGGGGGGGGGTTATTCTGTTTCCCAAACCCCTGAATGAATGAGCACAAATGCTCTTAGCTGGCAAGCACAGGTACTTAGATTTTCTCCAAGTTCAGACATTTCTAAGTGCCCTAAGAATTCCTATTATTTGAAGGGTGTCCTTGAAAATGCTTCTCACTTTCTAAGCCCGAGTCCTCAGAGAATACAAAACATGATTTGTGCCATGGTTGCACGATCCTACTGAAGCCCCACTTCATCCGGACTGTGACATGGGAAGCTAAGACTCTCATTAGGTTTATCCGTATCAAGACGCAAAGTTCATCCCCTTATCAAAGGATGTTATGGGTATGTGTCTGGGATAAGTCACACACAAAGCCTTCTGCAGAAATCAGGTAGTGCACCTTTCCTTCAGGTAAGAGCAAAATAAGATGCAGAAAGTAAAGACTTCGAGGAGGCTTGGAAGTTAGTTCTGTCAGTAAAGCTACACAAGCCTGACAACCTGAGTTTAGATCTCAGCACCCACATAAGACGCTGGCCAGCGGGGCTAGAGAGAGGTGAGACCATGGACCAGAGGTTTGTTCCCAGCACCTGAGTGGCATGGTCTGCGCCTGCCTATAGCTGCAACTTCAGGGGATGCTTTGCCTCTGGCTATGAGGGTACCTGCAATCACATGCCCATACCCATACAGGCACAGGTGCATAAACACAATTAAAAATAAAATAAATCTTCAAATTTAGTCAAACAAGACAAGGAAAACATACTGAAGATAGTGTGTGTGCTCCAGCTTCAACTGCCCAAGGGGTTCATGTCAAGTAAAGCACCTGGAGATGGTAAGAGACGGAGCTAGCAGCCGAGGTGTCTGCCACACTGAAATGTGAATCTCAAATAGTTCTTACACACAACAAAATGTCTTTGTGCATTGCAAAAACAAAAACAAAAACAAAACAAAAAAACAAAAACAAAAAACAAACATTCTTCCATGTCTGGGCCATACTAAAACTTGGGATGGCTGGATTTGGCCCTCCAGCTCATAGTTTACTGATCCCCACTTTTAACTCATAACTTTGATGATATGATTCATTTCCGTTTCACTTTGGAGTTCCTTAATGACACAAGGTCTTCCCGGGTGAATGGATGAGATCAATGGAACCACGAAACACACATGGAACAATGAAATAAACCCAGTGCAGGAAATTCCAAACTGTACTTTTGTAGATAGAAGGAAAAAGACAAAAACCAGTTGTATTTCCCTTGGAGAATTGCTTTGAGAAAGTCTACTATGCTTTTCTCATATTTTAAAGGTTTTTTTTTTCTTCAGGAGAATATTCTCAAATTTCTAATTTTGGAATTTCTTTTCTAACAGATGAATATTCATCCCTCCTTTTGGTTAGAAAGCTGAAATAAAGTCACCATTTCTATACGTTATGTTAAGTTAACTTAGTCTACACACACACACACACACACACACACACACACACACACACAATGTATCAGCATCAATTCCTTTTAGTTCAGGGATTTGCCACTTAGAAGCAGGACATGGGGGCTGGAGAGATGGCTCAGGATAAATTCAAGTACTACTCTTCCAGTGGACACAATTCAGGTGCCTCAAAACTGCCTTGACTCTAGCTCTGGGGGATCAATGTCCTATTCTAGCCTCTATGGGCACCTGCACACGTGTTGTACACACACACACACACACACACACACACACACACACAAATGTTGAAAAGTTAAAAAATCAAGAGCAGCCATCCTTTGGCCTTCTCTTGTGTGCCTTAGCCAGCCTATGAACAGGTTCTGCTGCTTAATCAGAGGAAAATTCAAACGTCAGCTCTTTGGCTACAGAACTCGGAATTGGACCTCCTGTGTGGATTCAGGTTGAAGCAAAGTTCTTGGATTCTAAATATTTGCTGGTAAATGTTGCTCCACCAGTTACTGGAAAATTGGTTCCACAGGCTGGGCAAAGCCTGCTAAGCAAACTGTGTAGCCATGAGGTCCCTGGACAGGAAGCAGCCTGAGGTTTTACTTTCTTTGAGCCTTGTGCACAGTCAGCTTGTCTGTTCCCAGCCATTCCCCCATTGTTACCCTGTTGTGGTATACAACATGTTTGCCTGTAGTAGTGACATCTGTACAGTTGTGAGTGTATTTTGTAATTGGCTTACTGTGCACTGAAGGCCTGCACAGGTATTTGCATGTTCATCATCTAGATTGCTCTGCTCTTCATAATCTTTCTGTCTGGCAGGTACCTAAATGCAACATCCCTAACAGTCTCCCTTTCGTGGGAGAGTAAGCCCTCATAGTGAAGGAAGCTGTGGGGTTCAGTGCTTTCTTAAAGCAGATTCCTCTCCTTCAAGGAAAAAAAAAATTCTTAGATTTCAAAACCCTTTCATCTGCCCCCAGCCCACACCCCCAAATCAGACAGGCCAGATGTTTGTGAAAACTGCAGTTTCCACAATCATAGGTACAACATTTACCATAGCTTTTATCCAAGATTTCAATTCCCCTCATCTTAAGGAAAATGACCCTTTTATTTTGTTGTGGACATAAAATTATGGCTCTGGGAAAATTGGAAGCATTTCTGTTGAGGGAAATCAATTCTCTCACTGCCGTATATGATCAACATGTCATGGCCATCACCCAGATAATAACGGCAAAGTACAAGTAAAACGACTGGTAATACCGGCTACAAAGGTGAAGAAGACAGAAACGAGAGAGCACCCCCCCCCCAGTCATGCTTGCAAAAAAAAAAAAAAAAAGAAGAAGGAAGATTAAAACTCCTCCGTGGGTTATTTTTGTCCTTTCATTTTTTTCTGTTCCCCGCCCCCCTGCTTTCCTTTACAGGAGTGTAAGTATTTTATTTTGTGTACGAATCTGCCAAAGCATTAATGAAAACTGTAGACACGTGTCCTTCCTGGAAAAGAGTAAGCACTTTATGTGTAAACCATGCTGGCTCCTTTTCAATCATCCTGTTAATGGGTGGCTAATTGTCAAAAGATGTGACCAGCCTGCGACGACCCAAGAGTGTGTTTAGGTGGGAGGCAGAAGAGAAAGAGAGAAGCTGAGTCTTAATTTGGATCCTGCAAACAAAAGGCGGCCTCCCATCTGACCTCACTGCTGCAGTGTTAATGGCTCTCTCCCTATTTCCCCCCCTGCCACTTAGCATCCTTTGTGCCCCACCCTGGGAAGCTTCCCGGCAGAAGTGTACATTAGCAGAACTCTACAGTTACAAAATGCAGCTTACTTCAGACAAGGGGATGGGAGGGGGACCTTCAGAATGATTAAGTGTTCTTTGGACAAACACATCTATAGCTGTAAAAGTGCCATTTTTATTTCAGGCAGGCCTCTCAGTGATGTCCCTACCATGGTCACTCAGTACAAAGAAGTGCTGTACCCAGGTTGTTGGAGACCCTATGCATGGTCTTCCCTTTCCCAAGAGAGCAGAGCTTCTTCTCACACGATAACGTGGGAAACCGAAGCTTGCCAAGGCTGCATCCCAGGAAGCAGTAGACAGAATTTTGGCAGAAGTTCAGATATTTTAAATGATCCAACCATTTGTAAACATTATAGAATGAATCTTGTTGTTGGGGAAGGAGATGGAATACAAAACCGAGAGGAGAAATTAACCAAGGAAATCCAGGCTGAGAAATTCTCATAGGTGTGGTCATGCATGAGATATATACTGCAGAGTTATTGTTGTTAGTGTTGTTGTTGTTGTTGTTAGTGTTGTTGTTGTTGTTGTTGATGATGATGATGATGATGATGATAGTGATAAACAACCTTAGGGAGCTTGCAAGCTCATGAAAATATACCAAATGAAACTGGCTGTTATGTTTTGCTTCATATGTCTTGCAATCTGACTTTCATTCAAATCTTGGAACCTATGCAAAGATGAAAGGAGAGAACTGACCACAAAGTTGTCCTCTACTCTGCCTATGTACTCTGCCTCACACACACACACCCACATGCATACATTTTCAGTGGCAGATCATGATGGTACACACCTTTCATCCCAGCCCTTAGGAGGCAGAGGCAGGTGGATCTCTGTGAATTTCAAGGCCAGCCTGGTCTACATAGAGAGTTCCAGATCAGCCATAGAGCTGGTCTCACAAAACAATAAGTGAACAAACAAATAAACAAATTAAAGAAAAATATATATAACTAGATCAAAGTCCATTGTGAATGAAGGAGAAATGTTTAGTAGCACAACTCCCTGTGTGTAGGATGGTCCATTGGGCACTGAAGAGCCAGAAGATGTTTTAGCTATTTTAGCTATGAAAGGCCCACATCACCCTGCTCCTGACAGCAATGGTCTGTGCTGCCCCTCTAGACTTCAAAACACGGTATGCCATTATTTCCAGAGAGTCAGCAAGCAATATGTAGACAATGCCTGATGCTAATGACATTTGTGCCAGTCATGTTCTCACTTTTATGACTGAATACCTGACAAGGAAAGACTTAAAGGAGGAAAGGTTTATTTCATCTCGTGTTTGTCCACCGTGGCAGAGAATGCATGGCACAGAATGGCTGGTGACTGCTAAAACAGAGTAGTGAGGCCGACTGCTGTCTCTATAAACTAGGAAGGAAAAGGAAGCTGAGTTAGAACTGGAACCAGGACCATCCCCCCAGTAACCTACTTTCTCTATCCAGGTCACAACTTTTGAAGCTTCCACTGTGTCCAAGATGTCAATACAGGTGCCTATGTGGACATTTTACATTCAAACCACAAGGTCATATAAGAATATTGAGACCTGTCTCCAAAGGAGGTTGGGGTAGGATACTTTCTCACCAGTAACTTGATAACATTTTCTACAAAATGCGTTCTTCACTTGCTTTGGATAAGTGTGTGGTTGTCTTGAATTTATCTAAAGATAATTTAAAATTGTTTTTATTTATTTTTAATAATTTTAATTGCATTTTATTCATTTATGTGTGTGTGTGTGTGTGTGTGTGTATGCATGCCAGTATGTTTGTGCTCACAATGACATGTACAGAGGCACACATGGGAAGCTCAGAGGTCAACTTGAAGAGTTCCTCCACAATGCAGGCTTCATGGATCTAACTCAGGTCATCAAGTTGGTAGCAGGCCTCTTTACCTACTGAACCATCCCACCAGCCTCCTCTTTAAACAGTAAGACTAGTCCAAAGAATTCTTCTCCTGGCCCATTTCCCAACCACTCTTCCCACAACAAGGGTTGAACCAGGTCAGGATATAAACCCAAGGCAGGAGAACACGGCTTCCTCTTGGGGGATCCTTTGCTATCTGTGTCCACTAAGCCCTGTGGCTGTGAAGCTCACACTGACCAGACAGCAGCAGAGACCATGTGTTGAAAATGATCAAACTCAGAGGTTTATTGGAGTGGAATGGGTGGGAGAGGCGTTCAAAGAGCACTTCCTGTCGGTTAGTAAAAGCACATCAATAAAAAGAGATCAATGGCTGCTTGTTTTCTAGGAATCTGCTTCGGATTCAGCAAAAGTCTCCCTAGTTATGCTGCATTTCTGATAGAATAGACTAGAAAGAATATGGCTCGTGTTAGCATAAAATATCCTGACTATACGTGTACCTTCAGGATGTTGTGGCTTTCCCCATGGGCCAGAATACAGTGGGGGAAAAGTAAGAGATGACTCAAGCCATGTTTAAATAACAAATAAGAGAGACATGGTGTGGAGAAGTATGGGACTAAATAATTGATTAGTTAGAAAGTTTAATTAAGATGCATATTTTTTAAGGATCTTTTAGTAAGCTCTGTAAAATAAAAAATTCCGTGGCTTTTTTTGAGGCAAAGGGAACTGTAAATAGCGTGCACTAGTTTACACAACGTGAAATGTCCATAACAGAATGAAGATTGTGTTCTTCTTTAGCTCTGTGGACCCTTGACTGTCATGTGGAAATTTGCTCCAAACACTCAAGCTTCCATCTTGGGGGTGGGAGGTAGCTGTTTAAGGCACAGAATGTTCCCTGTAGGGAAGGTCATTGAGTCAGAAGGTGAAAAACTCACTAGGTTCAGGAGGTTCCTAAAACTGTATGGATGATGCTCAGATTAACTGAGCTACAAGAGACACCTTCCAGCCTGTCCAGCTACCTGGAAGCTGTGCAGTGAGCTCTAGGGAGCCAGCTTTCCATAACTGTTACCCATGATGAAGTGGACATTTGTGACACAGATGTCTTTGGGTCATTTTGTTCATGTAAGTCACCCCTTACCCATACCCCTGTAAGTAAACCGAATAAAATCATTGGTTCTCCACTTTGGAGGTATCCATACTTTTGTCTGCTAGGGTATGTAGTCGTTTGTTTTTGTCTCCCTAGAGAAAGTGTCACATAATACCAACATCCTGACAGCATGTAATTTTCTGATTAACTTTTCTCAAAACTTATGCCCAAGTATTCCTGTAATAAAGTATCAACTCCCCTCAATGCTGCCTCCTCATGTAATAGCTGGACACTGGATGACAACAAAGACCTCTTAAGTATGAAGTAACTCTGTTACTCAGCTCCCTGTGTACGTGTTGGGGGGAGATGAAAAGTTGTTAGTTATCTTCCTAACAGCCAATCCAGCCTCATCTTCTTGATATCTACAGCATGATGGTCTGCATCCTTTCTGGAACTATAAGCTAAAACATCCCCTATCTCCCAAAAGATGCTTTGTAAAAAAATCATAGCCATAGAGACTTAATTAACACAGCATGCAGTCATCCTGGTCATTCTTTCTATCCAAATCCTAAATGAAATAGAGCAATTTGAACTTCTATAGACCCAGTGGCTTGTGTTCTAAAATCCAGCCAAACCGCTACATTATCTGCTCAAGCTATGAGAATGTTCTATCTCCAGAACCTAAAGTTGTCCTACAGTCCTTACCATCTCACTGGCTCCCAAATAACTGCTTGGTGCCATCATGTGTTATCTGTCATTCACCTTCTCTTTGTTAGGTTACTATGGAAACCTATTTGCCCTCTATCTGTCCCAATGCCAGGATGAGGGTAAAGCAAATGAAGCAGTGGGTTTGTATCTGGAAGCTCTCTTTTCTGTTAGGCTGGGTCTTTCCTTACATTGCATTCTCCTGGTGTCCTCGTTACTCCAGTCCTAGCCTTGTATGCCAAATGCACAGCGCATTCTGTTGCCTTTTGGGTTTTGTTCTTCAAAGCCCCATAATGTGTATTATACTATCAGTCCTTCAAGAGACTGCTATTATTAGTTTTCTATTCTACAGAATGAAGCAGTTTAAAATTGCTCAAAAAAAATAGCATTAGGGATAACATATATCATAGCCAGAACCTGTTATGGGGTATTGTAAATATTTGTGGAATGTCCTCCTGAACTCTAGGGTACAGCCTCTCTCACACTGTGACAGGAAATGGCTTTCCCTTCCTTCCAAGACTGCATTCCAATCTATTTTCCAGCACTAATTGTTTCAATTATCAGTGACCTCCCCCATGTTTGTATATTATTCATCATTTATCTTACAAGTGTTTATTGGTGTTATAGTCTCTAATTTTCCTTTTAGGGTATTATTGGCTGAATACATTGGCCATTTCTTGAGGTGAAGTCCCATGATAAATGAATTCTACATTTTTAGACAGACTGAGTTTATCATGCTTTAAGTTATTTCTATTTCATTTATTTATTTGTACATATGTGTTTGTGTGGCATGCACATGGTACAATTCATTGTGAAGGTCCAATAGCAACTTGTAAAAGTTGTCTCTCTCCTTCTATCACATGGGTCCCTCATGTCACATTCAAGTGTGGCAGCAAACACCTCTACCTACGGAAGTCATTTTGCTGGCCCAGCATAGGACTGTGAAGTTTAGAAACATTTTCATTTTTAGTCTGCTTTCATAGATGAGAAAACTTCACTGGAAGGGATAACAGCTGAATTCAATGGAGACAGAAGAGTCTACATTTAAACTGCTATGCTATTATTTATTTGGTGACAAAGAATAAATTGTGTAACTCTTTGCATTTAAATGACCTACCTTCACTGTAAAGTTTCCAGAGATTAAAAATCAGAGCACACCATGAAGGACACAAGCCATTCTTTTACCTGGTAAATATCCACTGTAATCATTTTGGCAAGCTTGAAACTAAAGGGCCCCTGGTAAAAGAAGTCATCTGGCCTGGCTTTATACTTTGAGCTGCTTCTGCTGTTTGGAATGGCCATTTTGCCATCTGCTGTTTACCCAATACTGATGAGGTGACTCAGTGTTTTTCTTTCGCTACTACCTGACCTGGTCCTTGTGAAATATCTCCTGATTTCAGACTGCATCTCCCCAGATTGTGAAGCCCAGTGGCTGCTGAAGCAGTCATGTTTCAACTCCTTCAGCACACAGTGTCACAAAACTATTAAATAGGGAGAGATAGAAGGGACTTGGGATGGTCATATATGGGGACTATCAGGAATTCTTCATTACCTGGTCTGTTAAATGCTTCCGTATTATTGATTTGCCTCTCACACATCTGGCTCCTAGGGCAGAAACATGATGTGATCTCTGCCTGCTCTGCCTGCTGCAGGCACAGGACAGTAGCAAGAACAGCTTTCCAGTTCCTCAAAAATACTACAGGACATACTAAGAGATTACCTCAAGTAAAAATCAAGGCGTTGTTTTGCTCCTAAAAGCTTTTAAAGTCATGAGAAAGAAAACACGTCTTTCTTTTCTTAAAAAAAAAAAAATAGAACCAATAGCTTCAGGAAACAGATGCATTGTATGTGTGGCTAATCCTTAGGACATGTATACATGAAATTTGAAAATAAAAATTTTGTCAAATATCTATGCTGACATCTCTAAGCATCATAGCTGGCTATAGATCCTTGAACTTTCACTGATGGGACACTCTTGCTGCAAGCAGTACAGAGATAGAAAAGAACACCACGCAGATTTTCCAGTCTGCCTTGTGGTTCTTATAGTTGCTGCTTCTTATGATAATTGACATCTTATGTGTTGATAGCATGCAATATTTTTTAATCTTTATATTAACCAACTACAGGTATAGTGTGCAGATTTTTAAAATATTCTCCTATCAAATTTTAACTTATTTGATTTTTTTTCTATTTTTTTTTCAGACAGAGTTTTATGTAGCCCAGGTTGGTTTCTAACTCCTTATACAGCTGAAGATAGCTTTGAACTCTGGATCCTCTGCCCTCACCACCCAAATGCTGACATTACAGATAGGCACCACCATATCTGGTTTACGATCATGTTGCTGGGAACAGAACTCTGAGCTGACTGTGTGTGAGGCAAACCCTTTACTAATTGACTCACATCCATGGGCCAATTATTTGATGCTTTATCCAATGAACTAAATTTGTTTGATGCAAACAAAGGCTTGGAATGAAGCTCTCTCAGGCTTGTGCAAGAATGGCTGATTCTTTCTAATTCTATGGTGCCTTTGTACCCGGCTGTGCTGAGCTTGGAGGGTTTACCTCAGAATGTGACCTCGCTCACTGGGAAATGCAGTTCTTCATGAAGAACCAGGTACTCGCTTCCCAGCAACGCAGCCTAAGTAAATGCCCAACTCAGACGGTCAACATCACTGTCACAAAAAAAAAAAAAAAAAAAAAAGCTTCCCTGTGTCACATCACCACACATTTGTCATTAGGGAACTGCACACTCGGGCATGTCATAAATATTTGGTCTACGTAGACCCAGCTTGACCTTCTTGCGAGACAGCAAGAAAAAAAAAATCTTATCTTCGTCCTTGGAAAATGTACAATTAAATGAAGGGAAAGTTTGAATGTGGCCTCTGAGAGACTTTGTTTCCCTGAAAACAAAATCATTTTGTTCTAGTCAATCAATAACCCTACATGGTAAATGTGAATCGCAGGCTCAGAACAAGGTTATCGGCCATAACATTTCTTAGCACTTTCATAATGTTATCAGGAATTAGAAGGTAACACTTATCAAATATTTACAAGCTGTGTGGGACACAGCACAGGGTAAATACACGTATCTGATAATATCCAAGCTGCATTTTAACACAGTTGCAAAAAAAATCTCAGAAATGTTTGCTTTGCAATGATGTATTCTTCACTCTGTAAAAATTTAACCATGGCGATGCTCTAGTGACAGGTGGAATGGGTCACAGGACAGCAAAGGTATCTCAGGTGAAAGGTCAGGACCAGCATAGAAAGACATACCCCAGACTGCACAGTTTTGCCCATGCCAATTGAGAAGGATACTAATATTAGCATATATTGGAAATGTGAAGCAAATACCAACTGTATATGGAAGGCATATAGTAACACAACACCACACACACACACACACACACACACACACACACACAGAGAGAGAGAGAGAGAGAGAGAGAGAGAGAGAAAGAGAGAGAGAGAGACTAAATAGCTCAACTTCTGTGAGCAACTCCTTTGTGTAGCCACTGGTGACATTTATTCAATTCCATGGGACAGAAACTTATTTATTTTTCTCCCTTCACAGATTGGACAGTTTGCTTCTGTAGAGGGTTCACTCACAATCAAGAGCCTTCATGATCTCCTCCCTCATAGTAGATCTTCTATTAGACAGGGCAAAAGGAAGGGAAGGGAAGGGAAGGGAAGGGAAGGGAAGGGAAGGGAAGGGGAGGGGGGGGAGAGAGAGAGAGAGAGAGAGAGAGAGAGAGAGAGAGAGAGAGAGAGAGAAGGATGGAGAAGATTAGAGAAGATTAGCCAGAAAAATAGGAACCCCACAGCCCCAGTGCCCCAACCCCTATCTTGATACCTTGATCTGCTAAACTTAAATGTTCTGAAGGCATCCTGCATGCTGATGTCCTCTCTCTCTCTCTCTCTCTCTCTCTCTCTCTCTCTCTCTCTCTCTCTCTCTAAGTATGGAGGACAGAACTGGGAAGAATTTGAATGGGTGTAGCTGAATAGTAAGACATGGCTATCGTGGTCTGACAGGTTGAGTACAATGAAATATAAATTTCCAAAATAAAACAATTACTTAAAAATAAATTATGTTGGTAGGGTATACAAATACACACACACACACACACACACACTAGAGTGTTTACACTGTTGATTTCTTAGTCCTTTAATCTGAGAATTGTTTGGTTCAACTGCAGAGATGTACCACAGCTAAAAATTTAAGTTTGCAAGAATCATTAGGAATAACGACAGAAAGTCTTAAAGAACTCTAGCAAACATTTTCTTCTAAAATTATAATTTGTGAAGTTCTTTTCAAGTATGAGAAAAGAAATTTAAAGCTAAAAGAAAACCAGAATCTATCTATCTATCTATCTACTATCTATTACTTATCTAATATAAATTTAGCATTCGAACATGTCTTTAATACTGCAGGTCATGATGGGTAATTATTTTTATTTATATATGTATGAGAAAATAATAAAATATAGAACACCATAAGCTTTAAAACCAGGCTGTAAAATACAAACCATTTGCCATTTATCACACTGCAGAGTTAATGGCAATTTGCCCTGTATAAATACGAGTGAGAACACAGAGAGTCTTATAACTAATTGACTTCCTGCCCCAGGCACTCAAACATCTTTCTGCAACTCTGGATCTGTCCCTCCAGGATACCACTGCCAAAATGATCAACACAAGGAGCCCAAATAACAATTTATTCTGCCCAAAGGACATTGTGCCCCAAGTCTCCTGGCCAGATGAATTGGCACAATTACATCCTTCTCTCTTGCTTTGCCCCCTCAAGATATCCAAGGTATCAGGGCTTTACATGTGTGATGATTCAGGGCAGAAAATCTGCTAAGAGAGAAGACAGGACTGGGAGCATCTGCTCCGAGTCTCAGGGACAAACTGATGGAGCACAACACAACAGCCCACCCCCCACTACCTCAAGACTTCACCGCCCCTCAGGCACATCCACAGATCAAGCGGAGGGTTAAATCCTTTCCTGGCCCCTCAAACAAATGTATTGACATTAACCAACAATGACCTCAAGTTAGCCAATTTCAAGATTTCTTTTTTTTCCCACCTATACCTTCCCAACCCCTAAAGTACCAGTTCCTTGAAGCCCTGCATACAAATGTCAGCCTAATACACTGGGCTTGTATGGCTCAGCCCAAAGCAGCTGGGCTCACAGGGAACCAGAACCTTCTACTTGAGGGTGTACAGTTGCTCACCTGCATTCATTTGCTTGTTTGTTTTGATTTTTAATGATCATTTCTATTTGCTGGGCCTCTTGTGCCCCCAAAACTCTCTTCTTGGTGGACTTACTTCACACAGAAATCACTTTTTTAAAAAGCTTTTTTTTACTTGATTTTGTATGCAAGTCAGATTCAGTCCAGTTCGGGAGGGTTGGGGCTGGGGGTGGGGTGGGGTGGGGATTTCTTCTAGGGAATGCCCCAGCTTATCTGAGGATATATGGCAACAAGTATATTTCTCCAGAAAACACATCTCTCAATGCAAACAGGAACAAGGGGAGAACAGAACAGAGTGAGACCTGCACAAGGAAGGGGTTGCTTCCTCAGAGAGGTTCAATATTCTCTCATATCCACCCTCCCAATGGTGCTGGACAACTGACTAAGGCCTGTGGAGTATTCCCCAGTGCTTTTAGATAACAATATCTAGAGTATTCTGCAGCTTCCTGCCAGGGAATTACTCACTACTAGCCTTTAACTGCCATTAGAAAAGATAATGCTGTTACTTGGTGAGGGTAGAAAAACACATGTCAAATAAAATTTATGAGAGGGCGTTTACTTGGACTGAGTTTCTTCACTGGGTCCAAACAGATGAACATAAAAGTAGGATCATAGGTATGAAGGCTCTTTGTGACAAAGCAAAACATAACTGCTTACTTGTGAGCTCTGACCAAGAAATCAGTACATTAGCCATAGCTCCGAACAACCCTGCTTCCTGCAAAGATGGTAGCCTCAAAGCAGATAATCAAAGAAGATCCAGTCCCCTGAGGCCTTCAGCCTCTTCCACTTTTACAAGGAAACTTACAGGAAGCAACCTGACATTAACAGATCTGCTTTTTGCACTCTGGCCGTTCCTTTTAATGTTCTAGGCCTTTAAAATGACTGCTCTGCCAACACCCAGTAGAAATCAAATCTGTTCTGTGCTCCTGGGGCTTCCCAGTTCCTCAGTAGTGAGGAAGCGCTAATTAGATTTTCAAATCTCACTTTGCTGAAATACTGTTCTTTGACACTCAAAACCAATCTGTACCCAGTCACTGTCCATTTCAGCTTTGGGACACTCACCAACAGAGACATAGTTTCTTACTGACCCTTTTATCTTCTGCCTCTTCCTCTTCCTCTTCCTCCTCCTCCTCCTCCTCCTCCTCCTCCTCTTCTTCTTCTTCTTCTTCTTCTTCTTCTTCTTCTTCTTCTTCTTCTTCTTCTTCTTCTTCTTCTTCATCCAGATAGGGTCTTACTATGCAGCCCAGGCTAGTATCCAGTTAATGACCCCCAAGGCCTCAGCTTCCAAAGTGCTAAAATTTCAACTGCCATTGGCTCCACTGAATCTGCTTTGGCAAATGAGGCAACTGAGTCTAGAGCATATCACCCAGTATTGCACATCTAGTCAATACTGAGTGATACCCTATATTATTTAAATTTAGTGTTTGCAGTAGCTGAGGGAGACAATTCCAAGCTGACAGAGCCCAGACATTCAATTTTTAAACCACTTTTGACTCTTTTTTTTTCATTTTTATTAGATATTTTCTTTATTTACATTTCAAATGCTATATTGAAATTTCCCTATAACCTCCCCCCGCCCCCGCTCCCCTACCCACCCACTCCCACTTCTTGTCCCTGGCGTTCCCCTGTACTGGGCCATATAAGGTTTGCTAGACTAAGGGGCCTCTCTTCTCAATGATGGCTGACTAGACCATCTTCTGGATGTCTCTGTATTAAAACCATGTCTGAAATCCAAGTTTCAGAGCCCCCAAGGTCTTAGCTTTGACTTTAGGGTCTGACTAGTCATAAGAGTTCTGTGACCTCCAGAAAAGAGGTTTAGTCTGAAGTCAGGTTGGGAGATGTTCCAGGAGTGGAGGTGGGAGGCTCAAGAGCAAGGCCTATCCCAGGGAACCCAATCTCAAGAAGCATTTGGAAAAGAGGGGCGTGGGTAGAGCAGTTTTCTAAGTTGGTTTAGGAAACATACTTTTCTTAAAAGTTCTTTTTTAAAAACAAGAGTTTTCAGAGTGAAAAGAAAAGTGACAGAAAATTTCCCAAGATAGAATGAATGAACTATTTCCAGGGAATGCAATGTGGGTTGTACATGGGGAAATGTGGCGGCCCAGCCCCCATCATCATAGCTGTATAGTCTGCTATACCTAGCTAACCTGACATCGTGTGGTCAGGGACAAAATGTGCTTTAGATTGCCCTGATAGGGTTGAGGAGAGTCTCAGAAAACAGGAGCCTGTGGTTAAAATGATGTGAGGGTGTCCAGAGAACAGCTCATTCATCTTAGCATCCTTTCATTTTTCCTGCCTCCAGCATGGTCTCTAAAGAGGGTGCTGTTTGGGATTTGAATATCTGGAAAGGAACTCAACCCTCAACCAACAGGAGGAAGGGTAAATCAAGCCAGGAGGAAAAGTCAACAGCTTATGTGTGAACAAGTGAATGTGTTTTCCCTTAAATTCTAGTAACACAGAAAGAAGCCTGGGCTGATACCACAGAAGATGTCTATGATTAGTGAGCTATTAACTGTCTGCCAAAACTATAACAGCTCATCTTCATTTCTGACTATGCTAGGGTCCTACACTTAATTGGTAGTTTCCTTGATAATAATAGGATAAAAGTTGATCTCAATGATGACCTGATACGACGTGTTTATTTCCTAATTACAATCAGTGATGACCTGCTAAGATATGTTTATTTTACAATGAGAAAACAAATGAGCAGAGGATGTCATAAATGCATCAAACCATAAATGCATTTAAGAGTATGTCTATGTGTCTTCATCCTATCTTTGGGACACTGTAGATGCTCAGGGATCTTTGTGAAATTATTAAAAAGTATGTGAACTTCAAACTCAGATGTTCCATTCTTATGGAAGTTGTTTTGTCAGAATATCAGGACCTTCTTTCATAGTAAGAGTAGAGAACAACTTTCCTCTGAGAGTCATAGTAGGGAAGCAATTGATTTTTCTGCTCTTTATCAAAGGTTTTCTTTTCTTATTTTTAGGTTGTGTGTGTGTGTGTGTGTGTGTGTGTGTGTGTGTGTGTGTGTGTGTGTGCATGCCCATATGCATATGTGATCATAAGCAAATGAGTGTACATAGTGGAAGAGACCAGAGGTTCTGGGTTCACTGGAAGTGGTGGGACACTCATGTAAAGGCCTGGCACAGCAGTGAGACCCCTGTAACCAGCACTGCACAGATATTATTATTAACAAAACTCTCAGAGAACCCCCAGTGTGGGATTCAAGATGTTGAGACTCAGAGTTGCACAAGAGACAGCCGTTGCACAAGTTCCAGCTGGTAGCCTGCCCACAGAACTCACATTTGCCCTTTCTTGGTCTCTTTCCTGCATTCTAGACCTCAAATCTACCACATTGCAATTTTGACCAAACATGCAAACAAGAGCATGGGTTCATGGAACAGAAGGGACAACCAAGAGATTGACTGGATTGGTGGTGGCTATTAAGGAAGAAGCAGCTTTCCTGTGGCCCCATTAAAATGGCAGTGGGTCCCTTGCTTTGATTTTCCCTTTACCCCTTATTCCTCTCGGTCCCCTAAAACCACAGTAGTATAATGCTTGTCTGCAGTGAAACTTCAGAGTATCCTTTTTCCTATCTGCCTGGATAGTTCTCTAAAGGTAATATACTGCCTTTATCCTACAAGAGCTTTCATTTTTTAGTTATTGTTTTATTAAAAAGCTAGAGCTTTATTTTGTGAGCAAGGAGGAGGAAGATTGACAAATGTTGAGGGGGAGAAAAAGAATGATGGGATGTTATCTTCTGTAGAAAAAAAAAGTGTGTCACACATGTCAGGAACTGACAGGGAAACCCACACAGACATTCATAGCCAAAGACATGATGGACACTTAGGGGACTAAATCCCAATGCATACTTTGTTTTCTGTGTAATGGGATGTCAGCTCTGAAGAATAAACAGCCTTTCCTGAATCCAGAGTTATAAGCATTTATTTGTCGAGATAAAGTACAGAGAGGAAATATTGTGCACTCTGGCCTATAAGTCATTTCCTGGGCCTCTTGGGTAAGCAAACAGGGATTTGCATATTTTGACTCAATGGATCATGAGATGGAAAACTGAAAGAGCTAACAGATCATGATCTGAAGCAATCTAGACATGACACCCAGAATTTCATCTGTATCTGAAGTGCTGACATCAATTATAAATACAAGTGCCACAAGAGGGGATCTTCACCAAAAGGCAATGAGCCTCAGGGACCATAGGAAAGCATAGCTCGGAGACAAAGGCCAAGTCAAAGATTTTTCCCTTTGAATATGATATCTGCTATTAAATTTCAAATTGGTGTTCATGGTGGCTTTAAACCGCAGTTCCAATAGAAATTCTAAAGAAAGGTGCTTGTCAATTAGCTTTTTAAAAATCTAACTTTTATTCTACTCTCATACACTATATCCCAACCACAGTTTCCACCCCTTCCACTCTTCCCAAGTCAACCAGGCCACCTACCCTCCTAGATCAACTCCTCTTGTTTTCCGGAAGAAAGACAGGAAGAAAGAAAGAAAGAAAGAAAGAAAGAAAGAAAGAAAGAAAGAAAGAAAGAAAGAAGGAAGGAAGGAAGGAAGGAAGGAAGGAAGGAAGGAAGGAAGGAAAGAAAGAAAGAAAGAAAGAAAGACAGAAATACAGACAGAAGGAAAGAAAGAAAGAAAGAAAGAAAGAAAGAAAGAAGAGACAGAAAGAAACACAGAAGGAAAGAAAGACAGACAGGAAGGAAGGAAGGAAAGAAGGAAGGAAGGGAGGGAGGAGGGAGAAAGAAAGACAGAAAGAAGAAAAGAAAGACAGAAGAAAAGAAAGACAAAGAAAAAAGAAAGACAGAAAGAAGAAAAGAAAGACAGAAAGAAGAAAAGAAAGACAGAAAGAAGAAAAGAAGAGAAGAGAAAAAAAGAAAAGATCATGACTCCCAGGAATAGCCACTTAACATGGCCTAATAAGATAGTAAGACTGGGCATAAACCCTCATATCAAAGCTAGATGAGGCAACCCAGTAGGAGGCAAAGAGCACCAAGAGCAGGCCTGAGAGACAGGGATCCCACCCCCACACTTTCATTGTTGGCAATCCCACTAGAACACCGAGCTACACAAGCAAACATTATTTGAAGAGGACCTAGCTCAGACCCACACAGGGACAATGTTTATCACTGCAGTTTCTGTGAAGACATAAGCCTGCTTAGTTGGCTCATGTTCTCATGGTGTCCTCAGTGCCTCTGACTCCTACAGCCTTTCCTCCTCTCTTCTGTGGAGTTCCTCTTACTCCACTTCGTGTTTGGCTGAGGGTCTCTGTATCTGCTCCCATAAGTTGCTGGATTACACCCCTCTGATGCAATTGGGCTAGGTACCAACATATAAGTATAGTAGAATATAATTAAGAGTCATTTCATTGACTGGAATTATTTTTTTTTTTTTTTTGCCAGTCATGTTGGCTTCTATCCTGGGTCTCTGGGCTATCCCATCTCTGGTTCCTAGCCATGTAAACAGTGTCAGACATGGGCTACCTCTTATGCATAGTTAGCTTTGTTGATTGAGCATAGCCTCCAATCAAGCACCTGAAAATAGTCTCAATGAGAGATCACCCAGATCAGACTGGACTATGAAAATGTCGATAGAGGATTTTCCTGATCGACTGAGGTAGGAGAGCCCAGCCTTCCATTGGTGGCACAGTTCCCTAGGCAGGTGGTCCTGGGCTGTATAAGAAAGTTAGCTAAACATGAAACGTCAACCAAGCCAGCAAGCAGTTTCCCTCCATGGTATATACTTCAAATTCATGCCCTGACTTCCCTCAGATATGGACTATGACCTGGAAGTTTAAGCCAAGTTAACATCTTTCTCCTCTATGTTATTTTTGGTCACAATGTTTTATCATAGCAATTGGAAAGAACATTTGGCTAGAACCAAACGTGCATGTGACATAAATGCTGACCTGCGCACTGTTCTGTCAGCTCGACATTAAAAGTAGGAGAGTGTCTTGGAAAGACACTTAGGCACTTCTGGACTCCAACCAAGTTGATTTTGATACTAGTTTTCGTTCTTTATAAGTGAGCACTGGGTGCCAAGCACTGTATATGAGGTCTAAGGCTACAGGAAGAACACAGGTACCTCGAGAAAAGCACAGGTCAGTGTGATTGGTATGAAGAGCAGGAGGAAGTCGTCCTTCCAGGGTAGAATGACAGAAAACATAATCACAAATACACAAAGAATGTAGGCCAGTGCAGGCTTAACAGCAAAAGAAAGATTTTTATGCTTTTATTTTTCTTTTTTCTTTCCTATGGAAGAGAACAATTAGAACTGTCTACGATCTACCATAGCATTACAATACCCACTTGTGCTTGTGCGGTGGAAAATATTTTCTTACCAAATAGTTCCCATTACATCAAAATGGAACAATTCTAGTCTAATAGGAGCTTCTTTGAACTTGACATCCGAATGTTGTCCCAGATCTGCCTATGCCTATTGCTATTTTCTCACCTAGACATGAAATCATTATGATGACGTTTCTGAAATATCATTTCTGTCTCAGTCTTTATGTAGGGATAAACAAACTGATCATTCACAGAATGGGGACAGCAATCGCTTTGCTGACAACCTTATGATGTTCACAGAGAATCATGCAGGAGTAGGAGGAGGTCAGCTACAAAGGAAACTTCTGTAAAATGAATCTAAGTGGTTTAAGCGATGTATACATACAGACACATTAACATACACCTATACATCATATACACATATGCATATACATGATCTAAGCACTATGGTCATTATCTTAGCAGAAACCATCTTTTAATCTTCCAAAATACCATTGGAACCACAAACCATCTTCAGTGGTCCAACAGGTTCCTCTCAATACTCCTTAAGACGTTAAGCTGATTTTGTTTTTTGTTTTTTTGTTTTGTCTCTACTCACTCAAATAAATAATACCAGACTCAGAGTCTATCACCTGACTGTGTCCAGAGTTCCACAGAAAGCAGTACAGCATTCTGCCCCTTAGGGCAGACATGCGCTTCTCTCTTCTAGAAAGGTCTATTGGGTAGATTTGTGTCTGAGTGGATTAAGAGCCTGCTCCATTGTGGCAATATTGAGCAGTCTTCCCACAGCTATCACGCAGGTCCTCCCTCCCCTCAAGGGTTGGTGTAAACTCATTGTTTAGAGTTAGCTTGTGCAGTTTTTGAACCCACAGAGGGTTGATTTTTCTTTTCAGCCTAGAGGTGGTAGAAAGTGAGTAACCTATCTGGTGGGACTTTTGGGTGCTTGCTTGAAGGTTAAGCAAATGTCACAGGACCTTTTGTTCTTTTTTGGCGTAGCGAATATACGTTTGGTTTGCACTGATGGAAGCAGACTTGGAATGAAGAAAGGAATATTGCCAGTGTATTCTGGGAATAGCACACCTCCAACACAATGTCCTGTTCAGGGCACAGATAAATAAAATACCATATGTGTTCAGAGAACCATGCTTCTGCCACCGGCACCTAGGGATTTGGGCCTGGAGGTGAGAAAACATAGCAGGAATGAACGTGTCTGCTGTCTTCATCCTAGGAAAGGCTGTCAGAGGGATGACAGATTAGCCTCTCTCTGTGCTGCTCACCCTCCAGAGTCAGCCTAGGTCTGTGGATGGAGGTCCAAGGAAGAAGACACTTTCTAAATGATGGGCTAGCTTCTTATTGCAGCCAGTTGCCTCAGGAGGCAAGGAGATCTGGGGCTTTAGAAATGTGCAGGGGAGGGGAGGTTAACTGCAGACATGAGAGTGCCAAGGACCAACTCCAAGAGGAAAGGTCTCTTTTATTCTAGGTATTCTTGGTCCTGGGGATTCAAAACAAAACATGTGCTCAGAGGTTTCTTTTATTATTATTATTATTATTATTATTATTATATATTTTCTTTACATACATTTCAAATGCTGTCCAGAAAGTTCCCTATACCCTCCCTCCGCCCTGCTCCCCTACCCAACCACTCCCACTTCTTGGCCCTGGCATTCCCCTGTACTGGGGCATATAAAGTTTGCAATACCAGAGGCCTCTCTTCCCAGTGATGCCTGACTAGGCCATCTTTTGTTACATATGCAGCTAGAGACAAGGGCTCTGGGGGTACTGGTTAGTTCATATTGTTGTTCCACCTATAGGGTTGCAGACCCCTTCAGATCCTTGGGTGCTTTCTCTAGTTTCTCCATTGGGGGCCCTGTGTTCCATCTTATAGATGACTGTGAGCATCCACTTCTGTATTTGCCAGGCACTGACACAGCCTCATACGAGACAGCTATACCAGGGTCCCGTCAGCAAAATCTTGCTGGCATATGCAATAGTGTCTGGGTTTGGTGGCTGATTATGGGATGGATCCCCGGGTGGGGTATTCTCTGGATAGTCCATCCTTTCATCTTAGCTCCAAACTTTGTCTCAGTAACTCCTTTCATGGGTATTTTGTTCCCTATTCTAAGGAGGAATGAAGTATCCACCCGTTGGTCTTCCCTCTTCTTGATTTTCTTGTGTTTTGCAAATTGTATCTTGGGTGTTCTATGTTTCTGGGATAATATCCACTTATCAGTGAGTGTTTCTCCCTACCTATTCAATATAGTACTTGAAGTTCTAGCCAGAGCAATTTGACAACAAAAAGAGATCAAGGGGATACAAATTGGAAAGGAAGAAGTCAAAATATCACTATTTCATAAATCCATTGGTTTTAATTGCTGAATACTACTCCTTTTGCTGAAAGAACCCTGATATAGCTGTCTCGTATGATGCTATGCCAGTGCCTGGCAAATACAGAAGTGGATGTTCACAGTCATCTATAGGATGGAACACAGGGTCCCCAATGGAGAAGCTAGAGAAAGCACCCAAGGAACTGAAGGGGTCTGCAACCCGATAGGTGGAACAACAATATGAACTAACCAGAACCCCCAGAGCTCCTATCTCTAGCTGCATATGTAGCAGAAGATGGCCTAGTTGGCCATCACTGGGAAGAGAGGCCCCTTGGTACTGCAAACTTTATATGCCCCAATACAGGGGAATGCCAGGGCCAAGAAGTGGGAGTGGTTGGGTAGGGGAGCAGGGCGGAGGGAGGGTATAGGGAACTTTCTGGATAGCATTTGAAATGTATATAAACAACATATGTAATAAATAAATAAATAAATAAATAAATAAATAAATAAAACCATCACTCAACCAAAAAAAATCACTATTTGCAGATGATATGATAGTATATATAAGTGAACCCAAAAATTCCACCAGAGAACTCCTAAACCTGATAAACAGCTTCAGTGCAGTAGCTGGATATAAAATTAACTCAAACACATCAATGGCCTTTGTCTACACAAAGGATAAACAGACTGAGAAAGAAATTAAGGAAACCACATCCTTCACAATAGTCACAAATAATACAAAATACCTTGGTGTGACTCTAACTAAGGAAGTGAAAGATCTGTATGATAAGAACTTCAAGTCTCTAAAGAAAGAAATTAAAGAAGATCTCAGAACATGGAAAGATCTCCCATGCTCATGGATTGGCAGGATTAATATAGTAAAAATGGCTATCCTGCCGAAAGCAATCTACAGATTCAATGCAATCCCCATCAAAATTCCAACTCAATTCTTCACTGAGATAGAAAGGGCAATTTGCAAATTCATCTGGAATAATAAAAAACCTAGGATAGCAAAAACTATTCTCAACAATAAAAGAACCTCTGGTGGAATCACCATGCCTGACATTAAGCTGTACTACAGAGCAATTGTGATAAAAACTGCATGGTACTGGTACAATGACAGACAGGTAGATCAATGGAATAGAATTGAAGAACCAGAAATGAATCCACACACCTATGTTCACTTGATCTTTGACAAGGGAGCTAAAACCATCCAGTGGAAAAAAGACAGCATTTTCAACAAATGGTGCTGGCACAACTGACTGTTATCATGTAGAAGTATGCGAATTGATCCATTCTTATCTCCTTGTACAAAGCTCAAGTCTCAGTGGATCAAAGACCTCCACATAAGACCAGAGACACTGAAATTAGTAGAGGAGAAATTGGGGGGAAAGCCTCAAAGATGTGGGCACAGGGGAAAAAATCCTAAACCAAACAGCAATGGCTTGTACTGTAAGATCAAGAATTGACAAATGGGACCGAATAAAATTGCAAAGCTTCTGTAAGGCAAAAGACACTGTCAATAAGTCAAAAAGGCCACCAACAAATTGGGAAAGGATTTTTACCAATCCTAAATCTGATAGGGGGCTAATATCCAATATATACAAAGAGCTCAAGAAGCTGGACTCCAGAAATTCAAATACCCCCATTAAAAATGGGGTACAGAGCTAAACAAAGAATTCTCAACTGAGGAATACCGAATGGCCGAGAAGCACCTGAAAAAAATGTTCAACATCCTTAATCATCAGGGAAATGCAAATCAAAACAACCTTGAGATTCCACCTCACACCAGTCAGAATGGCCAAGATCAACAATTCAGGTGACAGCAGATGCGGGCAAGGATGTGGAGAAAGAGGAACACTCCTCCATTGTTGGTGGGATTGCAAGCGTGTACAACCACTCTGGAAATCAGTCGGAGGTTCCTCAGAAAATTGGACATAGTAGCAATGGAGGATCCCGCAATACCTCTCCTGGGCATATACCCAGAAAAAGTTCCAACTGGTAATAAGAGCACATGCTCCACTATGTTCATAGCAGCCTTATTTATAATAGCCAGAAGCTGGAAAGAACCCAGATGTCCCTCAACAGAAGAATGGATACAGAAAATGTGGTACATTTACACAATGGAGTACTACTCAGCTATTAAAAACAATGAATTTATGAGATTCTTAGACAAATAGATGTATCTGGAGGATATCATCCTTAGTGAGGTAGCCCCATCACAAAAGAAGTCATTAGATATGCCCTCACTGATAAGCACTCAGAGTTTTCTCTTTGAAATATTCTAAACTAGCCTGTGCAGACCCTTCCTCCAGTGCATAGAGATTCTCCGTTTGGGTGTATTCTCTTTGGCTCTTTAAACTCTGCCACCCTTCTTCAATTTAGGTGGAAATAACACATCCTACGATGTAAATGTAGATAATTTTTAGTTTCCTATAGGAAATCCATTATATTTTATAAACTAAATCTAAGATCAGTTGTAGACTTTGTCCATGTGTAGAAAAGATAGCATAATTCCTGTGGGGGACACTGACACTCAGGGACACTAAACATGTAGCATGGGGAATGTGTGAAACCTCTACCTTTCCGGTTTCACTGTAAGCCTAACACTCTTCTAAAAATAAAGTCTATTAAAAACAAACAGAAAAGGACAGCCACAGTTTGTACAAAATAACCTTGACATTGCCGGGTTTCTTAGACTTGAAACAAGAAACTGCAGGCTCGTCTTTCATAATTGGGCTGGGTGTAATGAAGGAGATATTTTCAAAGTGTAGACAGCCGGGTTTACAAAAACAAATTCTGCCGAACCCGAGGTCTGATGGTAGTGGGTTGCGTTACTGCTCTAGCTCTGAGGGAACAAACAGAAGAAGCAGTTTCTCATATCACTGAAGGTCCCCGTAGGAAAGGAGAAACTCCCTGCCTGGTGGTATCTCTGAGCGCCTCCTATGGAATAGAACTCAGTGGGAGCCAGCCAGCAAGGGCAGCTGTTGGCACAGTTTAAGCACTCTGATACCACAGAACACAGGGTGTAGGGTAGAAGGACTGAGAGGGGATCTGGAGAGGAAGTAGGGCCTGTCCATCCCTCTCCTATGTCAGAGCACACATTTAGACTGCCATTTACTCCGTCCTCTCTACCTGGAACACATCTTATGTCATAATCTAGGCAATGCTTTATGTTATCAAGGAATAATATTTATCAGCATTCTGGTTGAACTAAATATTTGGGTCTACTTAGGAAAAGATTTTATAAAGAAGTAATTAAATGTTATGCAAGTAAACAGAAATGGTTTTTATAATGGAAGCCTTTTGATGTGGACCACATCCAACAAATACCTCTATCTGGTTTCAAGGACCCATCCTCACCGTTTCTTTCTCTCATGGACATGCTGTACTCTTTCCCGAGAAACCCATCAATGCTCTCCTCTTTATAAACATGTTCATTCATATTCAGTAAAATATTGGCTCACTTTTTGACATCCCCAAATCCCCCAATTTTTTAAAAGTAAGGCAAATGTAAGGGAGACAGTTCCAATATCCATATTGCTTATGCATCCTGGTTCCCCGTGGATGACGTGTACCTTGTTTGTAGGATGTGATCTACTGTGGTGCTGGGGGGAACTGATGCAGACAGGAGGTGGGGGATGGGCCAGACAGCCATCCCAGATTCTGTGCACTCATCTCCTCCTCACCCAGAGGGAATTATTAGAAAAATAGAGTCTGGTATTTAAACATAAATTCTCATGTAATTTGGTGCTCTCCAGTGGAGGTTTTTCAGAGCTCAATTTCAGTTTCATCTCCAAGTGGAATTTCAGACTTACTCGACAGTAACAGATTTGCTCTTGAAAAATGAAAGTAGAAAGTGAAGTCTGGACCCTTCCATCCCAGCCCGACTCACACTGCTGTAGTATCAGCCTCTTCTGGAGGTTGCTAGAAGCACAGTGAGAAAATCTGAGGGAAATACTGGGCTGCCTAAACCTCTGAGAAACAAATCGTAGTAGTAAAAGATGGAACTCCGCCTTTCTTTGTCAATTCATTCTTCAACTTCCCACAAAATCCAGTGTGTGCTTAGACCCAAATACAGTCAATAGATCAGATGAGGGTCTCTCTTTTGGTCTGTTTTTTATGTGTGTGGGGTAAAATTTCTTGTTGCTTAGCTGGAAGGAGAATCTAGATAGGATAACTGTGGTAAAGTACTCTGACTTAAAGCAACTTAAAGAGGAAAGAAAAGGTTTGTTTTGGCTTATACTTCCGGGTCAATATCCATGATCGAGAGGAATCATGACAGGAACTCAAGAAAAACTTGAAGCTGAAACCATGGAAGAAGAAAACTTTGTCAGCTCATGCTTAGGTTTCTCATACAGCCCGTGACCTGCCCAGGGAGTGGTACTACCAACAGTGGGCTGGCTTCTGCCACATCAACAAACAATAAAGGCCATTCTCATAGACCAGTTTGATATGAGCAATCCCTCAATTGAGACTTCTTTCTCAGGCAATGCTAGGAAGTGGCAAAATGACTCTTTGGTTAAGAGTGGTTAAAGCTGACCAGGACAATACTCAACTACAAAAATGGATGATGATAATGCTCAAAACTAACTGATGGATAGCTTTCTGAAACAAATTTCCCTCAATTGCCATGAACCTTCCCTTTAGGTACCAGGTTGAGGACACTGGCAGAGTTGGGACTGTTTAGTTTCTGATGGGGAACACTAAAATATGAGAAATGTTCAGGACATAAACACTAAGTCATTATTAAAGTCAAACTAAAGGCTAAGTATTCTAAAACCTTGAATTTAATTCCATGAAAATTTGGTAGAATATGAAACTATTAATAATATTAGTGAACCTTTTCAGAATATTATACTCACTGGCAATTAGACTAGACAAGTTATCTTGTGGTCTTAGTTTGAACAAGCAGAGTTTTGGACAGCACGTCTCAGTGACTCAATCCTGGTTATATTTTAAAGAGAGAAAGAGACTTGGTTTAGATCATTCATAAGGGACTCTACTATGATTTAATGTTTGATTAATATTGTCCAGTGAAAGAATCGTTTTCAGATTCAACATATTGCTTTTCCCAGAAAATACTTGAAGTGGATGCCTTTTGTAAGTAAAGCTCAAACTTGAACAAATTTATCAAAAGGACATTTCCAGTTCGAATAATGCAAAGCTCTCCATTGGTCAGATAGTTGGGGGTTGGACAAAGGAGAATCCCAAATATATTGCCTGTTACAGTCATTTCTGTACAAATATATCTTGGCTGACAGCTTCTGGTTCTTTTGCAATAGAGACTTTTTGGAAGGCAACATAAAACTTTCACTATATCATGTATATCTGTATACTTTACAATGTTTGGTGATAAAATATGGACAGAGCATGTCAGAGTGGGAGAGTGACATGTGGTCACATATAAATTCTTTTTTTATGTCTCAGATGGGAACAGAAGACAGAGAACTGTGTAGCCATCATAGCTCCTCTTAAATTCTTGTCAGCATTTGACCAAGAAGATGAGAAACTACTCTAATGACTCCATTTCTTTCCCAGAGTTATCCCTTAAAGGAGAAAAAAAATCATAAAATAAAAACAATAATATAGTAAGCAATTGGATAATGGGAAATAGATTTTTGTATATAGAGGAGTTGTAAAATGCATAGTCCTTTTTCAGAATTCAGAAGTACACGGTGCAGAGACCCAGCCATTTCAGACCGGATTCCAAGGTCATATTACTCATGAAGATGAATTTGGACAAATCTCAAAAGTACTTTCTGTGTGAAGACACCCTCTGTGTTACAGTTCCTCAGACATCCCAGTGATTGTCCACGGCATTGTTGACACTCTGAGTGGCAGGCAAGCTACTCCTCAGTCTAGTCTCCTCTCCATATACCACTCACCACCATAGTGTGTCACAGATAATTATTGTTTCTTCAATGTTCCCAAGCCCATGTGTTTTTCTTTAACTCATTCAACACGTGTTTCTTGAGTACCTATCATGTGCCAGATACTAATGACCAGCTAACTTGATCCAAGTTCCCATGTGATCATGTTCCAGTGGGGACAGTAGATGAAAATAGCAACCTGCCTCTACCAACAAATAAATATAAGAAAAATAATCACAAAATGTGATGAAGACTAGGAGTGAATAATATCAGACGTGAATATTGATATGATACAGTGTGGTGAAGCAATGATATAATGTACTCGGTAGGTTGACAGAGCTCCTGATACTGTTTAGTGTGTTGGTCTTAGAGAACTCCCAATAAAGCCTGTTTTCTTCCAAAACATTTTAAAAAAAGCAAAGCAAAGAGCCAGAGGATGAGGAAGATCGCTGTGAAGTACTGACCTATGGACATGATAAAACAACTGTGTTCATACATTCAGAGCAGCTGTGATTGCCTGCACAAGACCTGCAAAGGATGAGAGCAGTCAACATTCCCATGTGGATGCAGAGAGGAACATGATGCTGATGTATCCTCCATAGCTAATGAGATATTGATATTTAATAGTTGTTGGGTGAAGAAAGGCCATTTTTCTTTGGGTAAGTGGCTACTAGTGGGTTTCCTATGCTCCAGTGGATGGCCCCACACTCATATATACATGGGCAGTACTAATTGGATTCAGTGGATTTATTTAAAAAAAATATGTGAAATTGAAGGGTAGTTATGGAGGGAGTTAGGAGAGAAATAGAAATGTATAAGATAAAAATATATTACATGTTAATTAGTTAATTTAGATATACATTATATACATGTATGCATTATATACATCTACATGTATATGTTTATTTTGATCAGATATATATGAATTGTTCAAAGGATCAATAAATAATACTTAAAATTAAAACAAGCAAAGAGCAAAAGAATCAAAATGCCCAATGAAAACATCACATGAAGACCATGACATACACAAGCAGAGAGAGTAATATATACAAGCTTTTAAAGTAAGAAGGCAGAAAGAATTGAAAGGGGGCCAGTGTGGTCGCTTCATGTTTATGTGGGGACACAAGGTTCAGATGAAGGAGAAGCTGGGTCGTGTCACAAGACTTTGTGTCTTATAGCAGGGAGTCCTTCTCCAAGGGCATGATTAGTTTGGTTTAAGAAAGGGATCATTCAATTTACTTATTTGATAATATTCTGCCATCTGTGCCATTAAAAGAGAGAGAGAGAAAGAGAGAGAGAGAGAGAGAGAGAGAGAGAGAGAGAGAGAGAGAGAGAGAGAGAGAGAATTAGGCAGTGGAGTTGGCTAGGGACTCTGCTCTGAAAGACCAGAGATGGTATGCTAATGTACAAATTCAGGAGCTCTTCAGAGATAGAATTAATAAGGGAATCCAGGCTCCTCCTCCTTCCTATGTTCTGTTGCTTGGTGGTTCACCCAAAGAGTTTTCTCTCTGGAAAGATTACTTTGAAGCGATAGAGAGTCTCTAGAGTTCTCTGAGCATCCTATGCTAGGTGTCTACAATCTAGCACAGCACAATTCTGACTTCATACCTCTGTTCTGTAAGACTGTGACAATTTATAGTATGGAGGCTGTGCCTTGCCTGGTTTTTGTACCTTCAAAGCAGCACAGAGCTTCATGACTCTCATGTGCCAGTGAAGTGTGCCCTCTGGCTTCTTGGAGGGCTCTTCAAAGCCCAATAACCACCAAGAGGGAGAAAAATCTAAGGGCTCACAATTGATATTGAAGGCACCTTGGAAGAGCTAGCATATGCCAAGGATACCTGTATCTGTTAGAACTGACTAATAAGTCTCAGACGGGAAGCCAAATTGATCTTTCCAAGGCCATTTCAGGAGAAGTTCTTGACCAAGGGTGGACTCTCTCAAAAACACTTCAAGTTCCATTTTCAGACCTGCTGGGACAATTGCAGGTCAGAAATGATTGCCACACACAGTTTGTCAGACACTGTCATTTTTGACAAGGAGTTTACATTTATCAGTGTGTGTCTAGGAACTGCTGGATAGCAGTCATAACCAAGCTGTCACTGCTGCCTTCTATGCCATTCAAGGAAATTCATTTTAAATCAGCTCCATAATGATTAGGTGCCCAACATGCACCAGGCAGTGGACCTGACTGAAAGGGTAGGGTTGGAGGTGAGAGTATTTCTAAACTCTCACCATCCTGTAATAGAGACAGCTAAATGCATATTTATAACTGGGGACGTGTAGTATTTTAGCATGTATGCACATATCCAACATTATATGTATGTGCCTGGTAGGAGAAACATGTAGAATGTTTTATTTACTATTCTAGGAAGAGAAAGGGAACATAAAAATTAGCCAAATGGGAGCTTGAGTCTGCCCTGTGTGTCACTAGTCTCTCTATCAAATTCCCTGGTGAAGAGATGCCAAAGTGTAGGGGAAGAGGCTCCAGACCTCCACTATCTGGGCTCAGATCAGTTGATTTGTTAGGGCACAGGCTGTCTCTGCAAAAAAACACTTAAGCTTTTATCTCAGTTTATCCAACTGTAAAGTGGGACAATGATAGTGTGTTCCTTCTAGTGTTGGCTTGAGAATTAAAGGAGCATGTATGAACAGGAAAAGGTCATTCTAGGCAGAAGAGAGAGTATCAGCAAACTCAAAGGATCTGGGCAGACTCGAGAAAGAGCAAGCCTCTGGGGTGACAGAATATGGGGTGCATTTGAAAAGGGCATTGGAAACACAGCTTGTGGCTCAGTTATTGAAAGACGTTGAAGACCTGGTAAAACAAAAGAAAAACAAAACCATGTTCCATGCTTTTGACAGTGAGAAGTAACAAGATTTCTTCCGGTGAGAATAGAAAGGTTACACACAAAGGTGGGAGGGACGGAGAGGCAGAAAATCCTATGAGGCAGTTATAGAGGAAACCTGGGAGGAGTGATTTACAATATGGATCAGAAAGACTGCACCAGGCAGTGCTAACCCACTGAGCTCAAGCTACACTGTCCCTTTGGTCCAGATACTTTCTCTTCCTTTGCTCAATATTCCAAGAATTCCTCGGGTCTTTAGATCTGCCCAGTGTGCCAGGAAATGCTGGCTCCACACTGAAACTCACTTTGGGGATGTTTCAATTTTGTCTCCTGACAGCCTTTGACATTTTTAATTCTCTACCCCTGCAGCTTAGTAGGAAATCATAATAGCAAACACAGGAGCTTATAAATGTTCTAATGATGGACAGTTTAGGAGATCAGTAAGTGAACAGGTAATCTGTGGAAACCATGGATGGGCGAGGGACAGGGTCTTCTCATCAGGCAGCCTTGTCAAAGAATTCTCTTTCCTAGGCTAGGCAGAAAACAGCCTGAGTAAGAGCAAGGCAATCACATCTGTATTTGGGGGGCTATTAAAATGCTGCTCTTATACAACACAGGTTGGAGGAGGGGAAAACAATGTATTTCCTTCTGGAGATACAAAGAACGAATCTGTGCAATGTGCTAGCTGTGATCCTTAAGTGTGACCACCCACATGCATGCACAGTTCCATCTTTGCAGTTGCCTTCTTACACAATGCCATTAGCTCCATTTTAAGGATGAGAAAATTGAGTCCCCAAGAGTGCTAACATCACATCAATAGTAAGGGGGGAGAGGACCTTCAGTAAAAGCAACCAGTGATTAATGAATACTTGAGTGAAGGTGTGAAGAAGGACAAGAATAAGCAATTGTAAGACACCAGAAGAAATCACACATTTGGTTACAAACAACATCAGGGGGATGGGAAAAGGGGTCCCTTTGATAACCTGGACAGTCATCCAAAGAAATCACCCTCAAGTGAGACTATGTGGTAAAGAAAGAGTGAAATTTACTCAAGATGACAACAAAATACAGTGCTTT
This sequence comes from Mus musculus, assembly GCF_000001635.26. Classification (NCBI taxonomy): domain Eukaryota; kingdom Metazoa; phylum Chordata; class Mammalia; order Rodentia; family Muridae; genus Mus; species Mus musculus. Next base: position 74,303,833 of record NC_000075.6, on the reverse strand, counting down.
GGCAACATCAGCACACTTTTCTGTAGTCAGGACCAGGCCTTTCCATCAGTATCTATGCTTTTCTGTGGCATTTGAAATAGCTGCCATTTCAATTGTAGAGTTTTCTAGGTGAGCTCAAGAAAGGCTTTGAGTTTCCTGGAGACTGTGACCTTGATAATAAAAGCTGGAGTCTGTGTATCTAGACAGGGATACACAGCCGTGTCTGCAGTAGGCTGTATGATGGAGCTCTAAAGGCAAAGCACACATACCAGTCATCCTGAGCAGTGCTGAGATATAGACCAGTAGGAAATACACAAGTGATGGGGTCAGATTCTAAAGACTTCCTAAGCAGCAGTCATGAAGATGGTGGAGACTCAGTCGTAACTAGAAAGCAGATTTGGAGGGCAGCCTTTCCAATAGCTGTCAATGGACAAGTGGAATGATTAACCTTGACTACCAACATGGCAGGATCTAGCATTATCCCAGAGATGAGTCTCTAGGTATGTCCATGAGAGAGTTTCTAAATTATGTTAATTGAGGTGGGAAGACCTACCCTAACTGGGTAGCACCCTTCTCTGGGCTAGGATCCTGGATACAAAAGGAGAATGCACGCTCAACACTAGCATTCATTTCTCACTACTTTCTACTGCAGATGCAATGTGACCAGCTGCCTAGCACACTTATAGCAATGCCTTCCCTTTCATGAACGACTGCATCCTTGAACCATGAGCCAACATAAACTATTCCCTGATTAAGTTGCTCTCCTTAGGAATTTTTGTTACACTAGCAAGAAAAGTAACTCATAGACCATGCTCACGTCTGACCTGGTGTGTACCTTATAAGGAAGACATAATAATCTAAAATGTGAATTGTAGAATAAAAAAAGACAGGAAGACTTTAAGAGCAAGAGGCAGTGGATGACCACAAGGAAAATGGTTTTCAGAACACAACAGAGTAGTTTCCCATCTGAACTCACAGTGGTTGTGTCGGCATGCACAAGACCTGTACACACTCAAGCCAGACAAAAATCTCATCACAGAGTCTAGAGGTAGGCAAGAAGTCTACCCCTAGCCAAGGACATAAAGTTTACTGAGAGCTTCAGGAAAGAGAAAGTCAGTTTTCTTTAAGGGCATGACCCCTGATAAGAGAACCAACCAAAACAATTTTTTTTGTGTGTGTGTGCCAAGCACAGTGGCATGCTCCCAGCACTAGGGAGACAGGGAAAATTGGATCTCTGTTCGAGGCCATTCTAGTCTACAAAGAGAGTTCAAGGACAGTCAGGGCCATATGGAGAAATCCCGACTCAAAAAAAATCAAAAGAGAAAAAAAAAAAGCAAGTGATAACATAAAGTTGGATGGATATGGAATAAGCGTGGATCTGGGGGTCAGAATGTATACAATCAACATGCAGTGTAGGAAATCTCAAGGAATTAATAAAACTATTTTTAAAAATAAAAAGGAAGGGAGAAATAGTGAAAAATGCCAAGACAACATCAGAGTGCTGTGAGATGAGGGTAGAAGCATTAACTTCCTACTGGGGATTGGGTTTACTGACTTTGGTGCTAAAACCATTTCTGGAATATGATACTGACTACAAGCATACTTCCTCTGCAAGTGGGCTCCTCGAAACGCCCTTCTGGGCTTAACAACTCCTCCTTTCTCTTAGAATGTTTGGTCTCTGCGTCATAGAAACTGTCTTTCCTGCTTCCAGTTCTTTCCTTGTCAATGTGTGTATCAAGGAGTTTTCAGAATAATATGTGCCAAGACCAAGCTGCACCTCCCCTCTGCATTAGAATTCTGGCCTGTCCTGACCTGCCTTTGACCCTGGAAGAGACACAGCTGAGCACCTTTGCAATTAGGCTTAGCTTTATGCCAAAGAGGCCACTGCAGTCAGTCTCATCTCCCTGCTGTACTTCTGTGTGAGCCTAGAGCTCATGTGTCACAGCAGGTGACCTGGTGCTGACACCTAGCAAATCCTGACTGCCATCAATCTGTCTTTGGAATCTTCTAGCCAACCATCATAGGATATCACATTGGGGCTGACATGTTTGGGGCCAAGTCCCAGGCAGGAGATGTGTGTCACCTCAGGATGACAGTGTGATCAAAATGCATGATGGAAAAGGCCTAACCATCCCTCCATCACTCAGGAGCAAGGAGGCAAAAGCTGTCAGGGTACCGGTGGCAGGTGTGGGAGAGGCAATTCCTGACAGGTGATTAATGGCAAGGGCCAGCAATCAGGCAGGTTCTGCCGAGAGAAATGGGCAGGTACGGATGCGTTTTCTATGGCAGTGTATACCTTCCCCCCACTCTTGCCCTCTGGCTTGACAATTTTTATAGAAAGCCTTCAGAGATGACCATCTTTCCTCCTGACTCCAAGTATTTGTTATGCATTAATCTAGAGACTGCTTAGTAATGTAACTCTGGAATATTCTCCAAAGCCCACATCTTCAAGTCTGCTTTTGTAGCTTGACTTTGGAAAAGGCAGCAGAAGCTTTAAAGGGTAAAGGCTGGTAGGAAGCTTTAGGTCATTTGGTCCATGACCTCAAAAGCAGATTGTGTGGTACCAGCCTCATGGCATTTCTCTTTGCTTCCTGGCTGTGGGCTAAACAATTTTCTCTGCTGTGCATACTCACACCATGAACTTACAGGGATCTAAAAGCAATGGGCCCCTGCTTATGAAACTATCAACCCCACAGACCAAAGTGAACCTTTCTAGTTTTTAAGTTTGCTTATGCATTTTGTCACAGTAACAGAAATCTGTTAAATATACTATGTATTATATGTAACCTACACACACTGCATGAGGCGAAACATATTTCTAGAGAAGCTTCATTACACGCTCAATTGGGAAACGAATGAAGTACTCTGTAGTGAGCTAACTCCAGATTTCTGTGATGCTCAAGGAAGCTCTTTCTCCTTACTTGCTGGTAGGAGGCCTCTCAGCAGCCTCCCTTCTAACCCTAGCCACAGCCTTGCTTGGTGTGAGCTGTGAGCTAGGAGGACAGATGGACGACCCCATGGAGAAAGCAAACCATCCATCCCTGATACTGCCACTCCCTGTTCTTGTTCTAGCTCTGCATCAACTCTCATGAGCCCTGTCCCTCTCTATGTCCCTTCTAGATGAACCATTACCTTACTTACCCAGAACTGTGTACCTTAAACTACACAGAAATAATATTTCCTTTTTTTTGTTTTGTTTTGTTTTCTCTTGTTTCCAGATTCTAGTTTTTCAGTTCATTAACTGGCTAAAGTGTTTGGAGTAAGCTGTGATCAGATATAGAGTCTCTGGTCAGCTAGCATCTGTGCCGCCTAACCTTGGTTGTCAATCTGACTGGAGCTGGAATCAACTAAAGTGCAAGACAGCAGGCCCTCCTGTGAGGGACTTTCTTGGTCATGTTATCTGAAGTGGAAAATCCTACTCCAAATGTGGATAGCACCTTCCGATGGCAACTCAGGTAGAAGGACAAGGAAAAAGGAAAGTAGCCTTTGCCTGCTTGCTTACACTCTTGCTGTCACTGACATCCATTCTGCTGCTTCAGCAACCCATCTCTGATGTTTGAACTAGCTCTTTGAGGAATTCAGTGTAGAATGAAGACCAGAAGATCTGCAGGAATTCTTCCAGGCCTTCAGCTTCAGGCTAGTACTAAGATACTCTGCTTTACAGACTGAGCAAATATTCTCAATATTTAAATATGAGACTGCCAGGGTTGAGATACCCAGTCAAGCTAATAAATCATATCTATATGAAAACAATCCATCATCTGTAACTATATATATTGCTTGCTCTATCTATCTATCTATCTATCTATCTATCTATCTATCTATCTACCTACCTATCTATCTATCATCTATCTATCTATCTATCTATCTATCTAATCTATCTTTATATCATGTATATATGTATATAATTTCATTCTATCAGACTAGAGAACCTTGTCTAATATAACATCTCTATATACAGGAGTTGGAAGATACAGATCAAATGTTACTTTTTTTTTTTTTGACCATTTCAATTCCCCAGTCATTTAAAAATTTCCTTCCTCTGTAGATATAAAGGACCTTCTTTAAACTCCCAAGTTCACTGTAATTTGTAGTTTTGTGTGTACCTCTCCACAACACAGTATCCTGCCCTGTTGCACCCATATTATACACTCCCTAAGCACTGGGAACATTATAAGCTCATAGCAGAGACTCAACACTGCTATATTTGAGTATTCTTAGGGAAGCAATATCAAAAGGAATTCTAGTTCCATGTAGGAAGCCTAATTGCCAGCTGTTGCAGAGGCCCTGTAAATGAGTGCAAAAAGCCTCTGGCTTGGAATATTCCAGAAGGTTGTCTTTGCTTGGGTGGGATGCACTTCCCTCATCTGTACGTGCTGTAACTGTGGGACCCCTCTGTATTAACTCAGTGACCTCTGGTCATATCCCTATGGTCTTGGAGCTCACATTCCTTTCCACAGACAGGTTTTCCTCCTCTCTGACTGTCTTTGCTGCAGTGACATAAAACACTGTCCACAGGTGCTCTCTTCTCTGCCACTCACCGCTTTCCAGCTGGCACTCCATTGCCCTCCCTCTGGCTCCTGGATGCTTCCCTGGGGCTTCCTGCCCTCCCAACACCAGTCATCTCGGTATCATTCTACAACCTTCTGCCCTGGGAGACTGGCTGCACTGTTATGTCTTCCGTTTTCTCACTCTCTATATCATAAAAGGGTTACTTACTTGAATAGAAAGTCTATTCCCTAGGAGACAGACTAGAAATTCTTTCTACAGTACTTCACTGTTTCTCATTTTCCCTTCAGTGAGGCAGCAGGGTGCTGAGGCTGGGGTTTACACACACAGCTCTGCAAACAATTCTCTGGCCTCAGGAGCCTCTGTTCTGAGTGCCTTTATTCTTCAGTTGCTCTCCCTTCAGTGGCAGAGAATGTAGTGCTAGTAACTTGTGCTTGCCAACAGCAGTGCCCCGACTTCCATGATGCCTTCGTAATAAAGAGCTTTAATTTCTGATCACCAAGACTATCAGATGTATTTCTGGATCCTGTTCTCTGTTGCCATCTTTTAGATTTCAAGTCTACTTAGAGATTCTTTTAAAAGATGCAGTTTGATTTGTGCTCTCAACCAACCAACCTGACAGCCTTTAAATCAGTTTATCTGACACAGGACACAACAAAATCACAATAAAATCACTTTTAAAACAAGATTTATTTTTTAAATGTGCATATATGGGTGGGTAGTATGTGGAAGTTGTGTACACTTGTGAGTTCAGGTTTCTGCAGAGTTCAAAAGAGGGTGTCATTAGATCTCTCAGGGCTGGAGTTATAGATGGTTTTGAACTGCTCAACATGGATTCTGGGAACTAAATTTGAGTCTTCTTGAAGAGCAACAATCACTCTTAACCACTGAGCCATCTCTCCAGATTCAATATTATTTTAAAACTAATATAATTGAAAGAATATAGTAGCTAGCTATTTCAAATATTTTCAGTGTGCTGAAATATTTTCAGTTTATTGTGTGCTTAAAATAATATGAGTTTAACATGAAAATGTTTCCAACTCGCCGGTAAATGCAGGAGTTGCTTTAAAAAAAATCAGCTAATTCTAAAGCTCCTGTTTCCAGAGTTCTTCTGTGTTCCCTCATCTGGTCTTGTACCATACACCTGCATCTGTTTGCACGAACTCCTTGCTTAAAAGATAAAGCTGTATCTTGTCATTGTAGAATTTCACTGTTGAGACAGAACACGTTTGCTGAACAGAGGTTCTTCTAATCTGATCTGAGAATGAAGCATTCCTGGTGAACACTTAACATGCTTCGTAATTATAATTAACTAGATGTCTGCTGGGTCCTCTCCCTGAATTGACTTTCTATGCCTCTTTGATCTAGAAATGGCACAGTAGGTTGCTTGTGGCAGCATTTGTGTTCTTTTCCATCTGTTGACCTTCATACCAGCTTTCTGAATCTTTTCTGTTCCCTTGTCATGTCCGTCCTCAGCTGGTCCTCCTGACCAGTCTTACCCAGACTGATGCTGGACAATCTTAACAGGATCCAGAAGCAGCTTTATTACCATGCTGCTCAACACCCTAAGTCTTTAGTGAGAGAAACTGCAGGAAGTTATTTTTTCCTTTCAGTAGACAGGGTTAATTGGAGGCATCAAGTATCCGACACACCCAAAGATTATTAAATCAAATCCTTGACTCCTAATCTATACCGTTACCATGATGAAAGTGAACCTCTCTCTTAAGTAATAACACAACTCCACTCTCAACCCCTGCCCATCCAGCATGATCCGCAGCCACAGGGTGCTTTCTGTAGACATGCTCAGTGCAAGGGAAAGGAAAATGTGTGCTTTTGTCCCCTCCATGTAATTCCGAGTACACTCGTGGTCACTTTTGGAGGTGTGTTGTGACATAATAGTAGGACTTAGCATCTTCATGTTTAAAGATGACTGACTCTTAATTAAAGATGACATTAGGAATCCTTGGGACTGGGGGACAGATCAGTTGGTAAAATGACTGCCACACAAGCATGAGAACCCGTGTTCAATCCCCAGTACCTCTGTAAAAATCCAGATATGGCAGTTCACATTTGTGATCCGTCACTGGGCAAATGCAAATGGGAGGATCTCGGAGGCTTGCCTGACTACATCTCCGAGGCTTACCTGACTCCATCTCCGAGGCTTGCTGACTACATCTCTGAGCTTACCTGACTAGATCTCCGAGGCTTGCTGATTAGCCGGGACACTGAGTAAGTGAACTCCAGGTTTAGAAAGAGAACGAGTAGGAGGAAAGCAACTGGGGAAGGCACTCAGTATCAACCTCTGACCTACACACACCCCCACTCACATGTGCATACAGCACAAACATATGTGAGAGTACACACACCCACTCACATGTTCACACAACACAAACATGTGAGGTGAGAATAAACACACACACTCACATATCACACAGCACAAACAAGTAAGTGTAAACACACATATACACACATATACATGCAACAATAACATGTGAAAGCACACACACACACACACACACACACACACAACACCTGCCTCAAATTTACAGTGAGGGAATAGCAAAAAGAGATATCAGCAGTAATTCTTGTTTATATTGTCATTTTAAAGTTAATTCTGAAGTACCCTTTTCCAAATTATGAAAAAGCAGAATAAATGTGACTTGGACAAAGGTCCTCCAGCTTCACAAATTCTGCCATGAGTCAAGTGGAGAGTTTACCTTTGGGGCTTGAGATTTAGACTCCTTAGAGTAGAACATGATCAGTTAGCTACTAGGGAAGTGTACTGGGAACTGTGTGGGCTTGTCCTGCAGACCAGGGTCACCACTGTGCTCTCTAAGGCTTCCATATTTGATAGATGAAATGACCCCAGGATTCTGTATGGATGTCTGTAAAGGGAACATGCTGTATACATATCAGGTGTTATTATACAGCCCTTGTAAAAACAATGTTCCCACTTATTGGTTTAGATTCTCTGTTTAGTAGTTCAGAAATGATAGCACTTCCTGGTAATAGCAGTCAGAATAGCAGAATAAATCCCCCCCCCCATTTCTATACTCTGTCCCATATTTTACTGCTTCCTTTCTTCCCTATAATCCAAGATGGCCTAGAACAGGAGAAGAAAATATTTCTTTCTTTCTTTTTTTTTTTTGTCTCTCAGTATTGTGATTGAGGTCAGCAGCAAGGAGGAGTCTAGATGAGTGTACCATGAAAAAAATCAGAATTTTCTTTTTAATATCTAGAATCTCAGAGAGTGAGTTTTTATAGCAGCATGCAGGATGAGATGGCAGCAGGAGAACCATCATGAGTTTCCTGTGACAACACAGATGGGCTGAACTGAGGCAGTTGCCTTGGGGACACAGCAAAGACATGGTTATGAACTACTTAGAGAATCCAATAGAAGATAATTGGAGAGAGAGTTGATGCTGGGAGGGGGAAAGAAGAGAAAGATATTCTTTAATAAAAAATGATCTCACTGTGAGGCCCAGGGGTCCAAGAGATGATAGGCCTTGCAGATGAATATGTGAGTTTGGTTTGCGTGAAGCTATGTCTGAGGGACATGTGATCTGATGCATCGGGTTAGAAGAATTAGAGAGAGGAAGAGACATGGGCAAAATAGAAGAAAAACAGAAATTACTTTCTTGTTTTTCAGGAAATCTATTTGTCAGAATCTTCTCCCTGGAGGGTGGGACTAAGCAATGTCTACCCTCCTTTTATGGGTGCAGTGATAATCCAAAGGTTGATTTCCCCTAAAATAGATCCAGTGAGTTTATTGGGTGAGGAGAAATGGATGAGGTAAATAAACCAAACCAGCCACACTGTAAGGTCTTCACCCCTCATATAATGGCTTTCCTACAGTCATATAGGTGGAAACCCCCTTCTGCTAGTCTTCCCCAGTCTAGATACTCAAGCCCCTCCCTGAGACTATGTCTAAATATGGCAGATTGTTTAGGAGGGGTAGCTAAACACTCAGATGAGTTCTATGACCCTCCGTGTCCTTCTTCTATGAGGGGACATCAACAGTACACATGTTCTTCTGTAATGATCTTTTACAAGCAGCCACAGCTGAACTCATGAAGATAGCAACAGATTAATGAGAGGATAGTGAGATCGCAAAGGATTAGTTTTGGGCTGAACCTAGGTGAGAGCACATAACCCCGAAGTGAGCGAAACCCGGTGAAGCACATTATAAATGTTTGCCTGGAGATTTCTGTTGGGAGGTTTTTACCTTAGACTTGTGTTTTTCATCCAGGTGCCACTTGGCTCCCTAAGGGACATTTGACACTGTCTTGGGACATTTTTGATTGCTGTAACTGGAGGAGAAGCTGGGGCTTCTGGTAGGAGAGGCCAGAGGTGCTGCTAAATGTCCTTCAACATACAGAGAAACAGCTACCTGACTGAGGATGTTAATGGTGCCGAGGGTGAGCGATTCCTGCCTTCAACAATTGAGCTGGCAATTTTGTTGAAAGTGCTGAAATCATCCTTAAATTGCTTTTCTCATCAAGAAACACCACAGAAGGACCACAGAAGGACCTTGATGTAATACAGGGGAGGACCTTGGTATGCTGTCTGGGAAGTTCATTCTAGTTAGTTTTTCTCACTCAAAAGGCCACTTATCTGGTCAAAAGCCCTTATGCACACAGAAACACATCGAGGGCTCCAAGAACATGCCGTGCAATGACCCAGTGAACCCAGTGTGGAGGAGAGCCATGGGTGGAAAGACGTGTTCAATGCTACAAGAATAGATTGGAACACAAAGGGCACAAGGAGCAGCTAAAACTGGTGGCTGGGCCTTGGCAAAACTTGGATATTGCAATGCTAAATATGAACAGAGAAATATTGGCCACTGTTACCCAACACTAATCTAGAACCACCTGGAAAAAGAGTCTCAATGATAATTTGTCTAGATCAGGTTGGCCTATTATGTTGTCTGTGCGGATTATCTTAATTATTTTAATTAAAATGTGGGGACCTACCCACTGTGGGTGGTACCATTCTTTATGCAGGGGACTCTGAATTGTATTAAGCTGAAGGAAGCAAGGTGTGCCAAGCGTGTATTCGTTCATTATTTCTCTGCTTTTAACTGTAGATGTGACTAGCAGTGTTGAGTTCCTATTTTGACTCCCCCATTCTGATGGACTCAAACTTGGAATCGTAAGCTAAAATAACCTCTTCTCTCTTATATTGCTTTCCCCCCTTTTTAAATTACAGGATATTTTATCACAGCAACATGAAACTAAACAGATAGTGTTTGTGGAGTAGTTGGCACATGGTAGGGTTCCATGTGCCATCTGCAAGTGCCTTGGTAATCTACCTAGTAGTCAGTGTAGAAGAGAAAAGACCTAGACCTGCTCTTTCCAAAGTGACTCTACCTAGGGGCTTACCTGTTCAGGGAACTGACACATAGATAGAGACTATATGTTGATGGAAGCATGCAGGTATCTATTCTTGCATTTTAGATCAAATCAATAACTTGCTGGTCATAACTTGTGAAAAGTGGTAACATTCTGGCTGCTGGTTCTCCCAGTCATGCTGAATAGTAGACACACAGACTCTGCTTTTTTAATCTCACCCCTGATAGAACCTGATGGAAAACACGGAAAAAGCAGGTCATTATACGAGTCCTAGAATAATTCCAAAGGCTTGCATGTAGACTCTGGACTTAGCAACCACACTGTCAAGTTGAAACCCTTTTTATTTTTCCCTTGCTGCTGGCTGTGTGCCCTTGGTTAAATCACTTCTCTTTTCTGAGTTCCTATATGCTTGTTTATAAACTGAGAAGAAGTCTCTTTACCTCATAAAGGACTATGAAGACAGAGCAAACCACATGTAAAGTCGTAGACAAATCATATCCAGAAAGTATTAATGGTAGCTTTTAAAGTTTTACCAATTCAGCAGACAAAATGCATATGCATGCACTATTTAAATAAAACCAAAGGATGCCCTGCAAGGTGGAAGAGAGCTTCTAGTTTTATGATGCATCCTTTGTGTTAGTGCTGTTTAGTTTTTGTCAACACGACACAAACTTCTTGAGAAAAAAGAACCTAAACCTGAGGAATTCCTTCATCCAAACTGTGCTGTGAGTATGGCCACTGGCACATTTTCTTGATTATTGGTTGATGCTAGAGAGTCTATATCACAAGGAGGTTCATTTTCTGGGTCTGGGTGGTACAAAAAAGCAACCTGAACAAGTCATGAAGAGCAACTCAGTAAGCCAAATTTCTCCATTGCTCTACACTAATTCCTGCCTCCAAGTTTCTGCCTTGAGCTCATGCCCTTGCTTCCTCACACTTCCAGTTTCTTTTGTTAATTGTGTTTATCACAGCAGAGAGAAAACAAACACAAATACTGTGTTCCAGAAATGTTTTTGTAACTTTTTGGGGAAGTGCAGAGTTAAGTGGCCTCTGAGTTCTATGGGTAGCAATGTAGGTATACAGTATTTGACAATATTTGACAGACACCCTTAGCTGCCTGCTGCTCAAAATTTTTCAAGTCCCAGTCACTGGTAACTCATATCCCTCATGAGGCAGCAAAAAGAGGTCATTTGGAAGCAAAATAAGTTATTAAGATCCAGTCAAATGTACAGGTATATCTCTGGTATAGAAGTGGTGTGGGGAAACACAATGTAGACTGGCAGGCAGAGTAGCACACCCCCAGGACTGGCATTGCTGAGATCTCAGGGACTGCAATCACTGGGCAATTTCTTCATCTATGATCTTGAACCAGCAAAGAAATATACAAACAGAACCATAAACCCAGCTAAAGATTCCAAGTCACTGTTGGCACAAGTAATTAGAAACCCCAATATTTTTAGATGAAATTTTGTACAGTGTGATTTTTATCCACTTTTAGATCATCCAGTCTTCATTTATAATGATCTTTTAACCAACTGCTGTCCTGTTTTGTCTCCATTTTTCTAAACAGAAGGAATACACAGAAATGGCTTGATAGGATAATGAGAATTTAGCATTCCTTCCTCCTATTCTCTTTTCTCTTCATGAATTCCCTCAGTCTCCTCCTTATGGTTCTTGAACATATTAATAATTGCTGATTAAAGTTTTTTTCTTGTTCTTCAGCTGAGTTGCGTTCCTCATAGAATATTATAAATGGGGTTCTTGGTTTCTGGAGAAAGCATATTGTCTCAGTTGTTCATGTTTGTGTTTGTGTGATGGGTTGGAGCTGTAATTCTGTGATGTTCTTGTGAGGCTATCTCATCTTACCTTTGTTAGGTCAGGAGATTGGGTCTTTATTTGCTGCTACTCCAACCTGTCAGATTGTGTATCAGCTGACTGATATGTGGTGTTTAGTATTGGGAACTTCTGGGTTTTGAAGTTCAGGCTCTACTGGTCCCAGATTGGTGCAATGATGTGCTTAATATTCTGATTGGAACTCTTAGCTCAAACTCCAGGCAGTCCTGAATCTGCGCAAGGAGGATGGATGGTAGGTGACCTGGCAAAGGAAGGGCACTGACTCTGGCGTCTCTTAAGTAGAGTAATTTTTGTTAGTAATAGTCACTTTGTAATTACTGCTATATGGTCAGAACTGGGCCACACAATACACTGATTGTGTTTGTTCTCTAGGTTTTCATTTGCTTATTGTCCTGTCACTTCGTCTGCCAACTCTTCTTACTGCTATGACCTAAAATGCAGCAAGAAACCATTTAAAGCAGGGAGGGTTTCTTCTGTCTTAGAGAATGGGGGAGGGAATCATTTCACCATGGTGGGCACTATACAGAAGCTGGTGGAAGGGAACAGCAGACAAGGCAGGAGGCAGCTGATCCTGTTACACTTCCAAACGGCAAGCAGAGACTAGGCAGGACAGTGGATGGACTACAAAGCCTCAAGGCTCTCTCCAAAGATGTACTTCCTCCAACAAGGCTTCACTTTTTAGAGTTTTCACAACCTTCCTAAACAGCTCTCCCAGCCCAGGACCAAGTGTTCAAGCATACAAACCTATGGAAGACATATCGAGCTCAAACCACAACACCAATAGCTGACAAGGATTCATCACCAACTCCATCCACAGATGTTCTGAAATCATCCCAGCTTTACCAGGTAGCTTAGTAGCTTCTTCTTCATCCAAAAGGCATTCTGATTAGATTTCTCATGCTTCCTGTTACAGTCTGGACTGGTTGTTCCCTAGGCTTCTTCACAGCAGTAGACATGAAAACCAGCTTTGTCTTCTGGAGAATTTTTTTTTCTAGGTTACACATGATTTACTCAAGTTTGAAGGTATACGTAGTATCTTCCAACTCATGATCAAGCTCTATGTATATAATTTCAGCATGGAACTGGCTCTCATCAAAGCCTTCAGAGCTTGGCATGCTGGCTTATGCCTTTAATCCCAGTACTTGGGAGGCAGAAGCAGGTGTATCTCTGTGAGTTCGAGGACAGCCTGGGCTGCATCATGAAAACCTGTTTTGAAACAAAACACACAAAATGGATTTAGGTCAGGGCCCCCTTTGCTTCTAGAGTTGAGAGTGGAAAGTAATAATTCTGCCTCTGAACTACATCCCATCCTATGCAGATGGGAGCTCTGATGTCATTTCACTCTCTGTCACTCTAAAAGCAGCTCTTTGTCTCTGATAGTCTGAATCTTCATTAGATTATAGCTTGATGTAGGTACTTTTAAATTTTATTTGGCATCCTGGTTATTTCTTGTTGCTAGAGTTGTTTTTCACTTCTTTTGGGGTTTTTTTTTGGGGGGGGGGCTTGGGTTTTTGGGTTTTTGTTTGTTTTTTTTGTTTATTTGTTTGTTTTCGAGACATAGTTTCTCTGTACAGCCCTGGCTGTCCTGGAGCTCACTTTGTAGACCAGGCTGGCCTCAAACTCAGAAATCCACCTGCCTCTGCCTCCTGAGTGCTGGGATCAAAGGCGTGCGCCACCATACCTGGCTCACTTCTTTTGATTTTTCTACATACTGCATCTTGGCCGGTTTGTCCACACCTGACAGAGAACTGAGTTTTTCATTTGGTTATGTCATCAGCTTTGTGGTAAAATGGTCTGTTTTTGTTTGTTTGTTTGTTTTTATTTTCTTTATTTACATTTCAAATGCTTTCCCCTTTCCAGGTATCCTCTTTGGAAACCTGCTATCCCACTCCCTCCCAATGCCTCTATGAGGGTGCTCCTTTACCCACCCACCCACCCACTCCCATCCTCCCCCCCTGGCATTCCCCTACACTGGAGCATCGAACACCCTCAGGCCCAAGGGCTGCTCCTTCCACTGAAGTCAAACAAGGCCATCCTCTGCCACATATGTGGCCAGCACCACAGGTCGCTCCATGTGTACTCTTTGGTTGTTGGTCCAGTCCCTGGGAGCTCCAAGTGGTCTGGCCTGTTGACACTGTTGCTCCCCCCAGGGGGCTGCAAACCCCCTCAGCTCCTTCAGTCCCTTCTCCAACTCCTCCATCAGGGACCCCCCCCCCCCAGCTCAGTCCAATGATTGTCTGTGAGCTTCCTCCTCTGTATTTGTCAGGCTCTGGCAGAGTCTCTCAGGAGACAGCCATATCAGATTTCTGTCAGCAAGCACTTCCTGGCATCCAAGATAATGTCTGGGTTTGGTGACTGTATATGGGATGGATCCCCTGGTAGGGCAGTCTCTGGATGGCCCTTCCTTCAGCCTCTGCTCCACTCTGTCTCCATATTTTCTCCTGTGAGTATTTTGTTCCCCCATCTAAGAAACACTGAAACATCCACACTTTGGTCTTCCTTCTTCTTGGCCTTCACCTTGTCTGTGAAGTGAATCTTGGATATTTCAAGTTTTGGGGCTAATATCCACTTCTCAGTGAGTGCAAAAGAACCATGTGTGTTCTTTTGTGACTGAGTTATTTCACTCAGGATGATATTTTCTAATTCCATCCATTTGCCTAAGAACTTCATGAATTCATTCTTTTTCCATTTTCTATTTAATATTTTCTTTATTTACATTTCAAATTTATCCCCTTTCCTAGTTTCCCCTTCAAAACCCCCCTATCCCTTCCCCCTCCCCCTACTCCCACCCACTCCCACTTGCTGGTCCTGGCATTCCCCTATACTGGGGCATAGAACCTTCACAGGACCAAAGTCCTCTCCTTCTATTGATGACCAACTAGGCCATCCTCTGCTACATATGCAGCTAGAGACATGAGTCCCACCATGTGTTTTCTTTGGTTGTTGGTTTAGTCCCAGAGAGCTCTGGAGGTACTAGTTAGTTCATATTGTTGTTTTGTTTTTAATAGCTGAGTAGTACTCCATTGTGTAAATATACCACATTTTCACTTTTATTAACTCTGGCCTTCCTCCTTTGGTCTCTTGTTAGTGGGATCATCAGGGTTTCTCCAACAGAAATGGTCTTTAACCAGTCATATTCTCTCTTGTATTTTTTCCCCACTTAAACAGATGAGGGAAAAAGAGAACTGAAGAAGGCAAGCTGTGGTGCAATATCTCACCACTCTTTACTGAGGATCTCCAAGGACAGGCTTCCATTCCAGACTTGTTCTGTTGGTGTGTAATGACACTGGAGGAAACTGGGGCTCTATGTCAGCACTACCTTGAACTGTGTTTTCAGCCGAGTGGCTCCATTCTGACAGTTTAGCTTAACAGGAAGTGATTTCCAATACATGTCCCCCTGTGTGGGAAGGCAGAAGTCAGCATATCCTATCACCTAATGTCCAGGAGCGCTCTGGCTTTCTATGTTTTTAATGCCTTTTTAGAGGTGCATATGTGTTTTGCTTTGGTCTTTCGTGACACTCACAGAAAGCCACTCAGACATGTATCTTAGCATCAGGATGTTAGCATTGACAGGGGTTAAGAGGGAAGTTGCTTGCTCTGAACAACCGTAGATGAACGCATGCTACTCAGATGTAAGTATTCCTGGAAGATTATCTTTTATGATACAGAACATTAACTATTTGGTTTTTTTGTTATCTACCATGCTGTGGAAATCCTTGGTCTTTAAATCAGTTATGAAACTTGGCCACACTGCCCTTGATCTTTAATCCAATTAACATCAAACACTTTTAAAAGGACAGTTTTATTAAACTTACTTATGTACTTTGTGTATGCCAAATCCTCCAATCTGAGTAACAAGCCCGCCTAAGAACCAGAGTACCATTCTGACTGTCTATAATAATGATAATAACCAGGCATTTTGGTATGCAAACTGATCTTAATTAATTGTAATATTTTATTTATTAATAATAGTATATGCAAATGATGCATATAGTTGTGAGTTTTAGTCCACATGTACACATGAAGATAATAAAACTCAGGATAGTGTGTGAGACTGTCTAATCATTATTTTCTAGTAAGAAAGTGAAGGGAAGGCTGAGACTATGGCTCAGTGGCTAAAGTACTTGCTATACAAGCATGAAAATCCAAGGTCGAGTCCCAAGAACCCATAAAAAGCTGAACACGGTAGCTAGCACATGTCTGTAATGGAAATACTTCACTCCTATGGAAGATGAAAAATGGAGAATCTTTACAAACATGTGGGTCAGCCAGACTTGCACATGCAGTGGTGAACAAGAGACCCTGTCTCAAAGGAAGACTGACACCTCTGCCTTCACACATGTGCCACAATATGCCCACAGTTACACACACACACACCCTTTAAGAAAAGAGAAGAAAAGGAAGGCCAAGTAGCCAAGTTGCTCAACATTTATGCCACATTCAATGCTTGTGATAAGCATGTTATTTTTCAGAATATTTCTATTAAACTACATAGGTTAAGAGAGAAGGGATCAGGGATGTGAGCCAATGGTTCTTAACCTGTGGGTTGTGACCCCTTGGGGTATAAAGACCCTTGCATTGGGGTCACCTAAGACCATCGAAAAACATATTTGCATTATGACTAATAACAGTAGAAAATTACAGTTATGGAGTAGCAACAAAAATAAGTTCATGGTTGTGGGTCACACCACAATATGAGGGTCTACATTAAAGGTTCGCAGCTTTGGGAATGTTGACATCCCAAAGTGAAGGAACAAAAGAAGGGAGAAAGAAAACCGAGAGGAGATGCCAGCTCCCTTGTCTTCTTGCTCTCTTACCTCCCTTGCCTTGGGAGTCGGTTCCCACGTGCTTATCTGCGTGAAACCCTGAGCATTTTCTTGATATTGTGGACATACTGAGTCTATGTAAGGAGAATGTCCTGAAGCTGCCTTCACAAAAGCTGTTTTCTATAGCATGTATGAGTTGTACCTAAGTATCAGGAACAGAAGAACAGCCTACTTTTCTCCAGTTTTCTAGTACAAGGAAATGCAAACTTTAGTTATACAGTGGGGTGCACACAAGTCCCAAATCCTTATGGACATTTGAATAAACAGCTTCCTCAGGAATGTGACCCACAACCACCCCAGCAAGGCCACACCCTCTCCTTGCTCATGTGGCTGCTGCTGCGAGGTCTCTGGCCTCCCTTTCAGGTGTCTTGGGCTTCTGGGTGTGGAGGTGGCCTTCATTTGACAGATGTGTGCAGTCACATCTCATTAGGAAGATCAGGGCCAATGATTGTCTAGTCACATTTACTCAAGACAGTTCTCCAGTTCTTCCCCCGGCCCTGCCTCCAGGTGTGTACATAGATGACCTTGCTCCATTTCCCTAGAAGCATAGAGAGTCTGGGATGGAAGCAGTTTCCTTCCTTTCGCTGGAGAAAGGCTCCAGTCAGGAGAAGGGAAAGAAATCAGACTCTAGTAAACATAGAAGCAGAAACAAATTCTATCAGTCTGAACAGGAGGAGAATATGACTTCCGTATTGAGGGAAGTGACAGATGTCTCCAAGTTATGGGAACGGGTTTAAGTATAACCTTAAAATAGTGCTTTAGAGATAGGGGAGGACAGAGAGGAATTTGTCTTTGTGCTTTAAGCCCTTTCCCTTCTACAAGGATTTTTTTTTTCCCAGTTAGAATATGTTTTGAACCAGAGCCAGGGAATGAGACTGTTATTTTCTAACCTTGGGTGTTGCTGCCCCCTACATGGCAGGAAGACTATGAACAAATCAGCTCTTCTCAGAGGGGACCTGTGACAGTGCTGTCTGGGGGAACATACCCTGGAGACAGCCACATTTATCTCTCCACTTCACTCTCCCAAAGGAGTACTTATTCTACCCCGTTATTTTGAATTCTCAAATAAGAAGTTGAAGTAAATTCTTTGCTTAGACTGGGGAGGAAGGAACTGGCTGCTTATTTGAATTAGGGTCTGATCTCAGGGAATTGCTTCTACCATAAAAACAGGGCAACTTCTCCCCCAGGGTTCCTCTCTTGGGTAGAAAAAATAATCTTGAACTGAGTTCTCTGTATCCCCGACTCCCATTACCCAACTTCAGAACACAGAATGGAAGCAGACACAACACAGGATGCAACTGGAGAGCACAAAAATAGAACGGTTTGATGCTAGCTGAAAGAGGTTTGTTTGGATCAGCAATGCAGTTGACCCTACAGCATTAACAGGGAATCCTTTAAAAATTTATAGGAAGTTTGTAGTGTGTCAAGAATGTAGCATAGATTCTCTCTTCTCTCTCTCTCTCTCTCTCTCTCTCTCTCTCTCTCTCTCTCTCTCTCTCTCTCTCTCTCTCTCTCTCAGAAGGATTCATGAAAACACCTTCTCCTAGAATATGCACTGTCAGGATCTAAAAGGCTCTTGATGACTTTGCAGATAATTGCAATTAAAGTGATTGCTAAGTGAGTAAATGATAGCTTTAGGAGGCATGTGCCAACTAATTATTGCTTTTATGTAATGTTATGAATATTGGCATGTTGCTGGCATTTGTACTTTCCAGATTTCGGTGGAGTGTGTACTAAATAGGAACTGTTTGTCATTGCTGTTAAAGACCTTGTGTCCTTGAATAAAAATCCCTACCACCTTTCTAAGGATCAGGCTACGGAAGACAAAAGGTTCCTTCTCATGGATGGCAGAAAATGTGCTGTAGCAATAAGGTGAAGGTATTTAGAGAAATTGTCCAAAGGGAGAACCTGAAACACCAAGAATCTTCTCTTTTATCACACATACACAGACAGATAGACACACACACACACACACACACACACACACACACACACTAATGTAAACATGTTCAGGTGGTCTATGAATACCACAACCATCACAGTCCACTTATATACAGATCAATTGGGGTGGGATGGGGCGACGAGCAACAGTGTATTTACTAAAAACTAAATGAGCAGGTCCATAAATAAGGAATGGTTTTTAAAAATCTAATTAATATAAGACAAATATTTTTAGTGCAATATTTATCAGATCCAAAGAACTGCAAAAAAAAAAAAAAAAAAAAAAAAAAAGGTCTGATATCTTAAGTTTCAAGATGAGGCCTGGGGAAGTTAGAACCAGAGGGTAAGAGCTGTGGCAGAGCAGGCTCAACCTGGTCCCTGCTCTAGTCTAGAGGTGACATAACACCTGCCAGTCTCCAAGGGACGTAAGCCAGAAGGGAGTGTCCAGCAGCGGCTCCCTTGGGAGACTGGTCATTTTTATTTATCCTTTTACTCCACATGCTGTCTGCAGGATCCTTGTTGACCAAAGTGACCCAGGCAAGAACCACTGCATGTGGCCAGGATGGCATTTAACTGTGTGTGGAGGACAACATTCAAACATTTTTAACAAGTTTAAATTTGATTACTGCTAATTTAGAAAATCTTTAATGAATGCTAAGCACTGTAGAGATGTTTGCATAGGAGAGACTATGTGGTTATCATCAGCAGCTTTGAGCACATTGAATACACATTAGAATCCATTTTCTGGGGAACAAAGGAGTCTGAAAATGCCTTAAAATAACTGATCAAATAAACTGTATGAAATTAAAATTTTAAATTACAAGACACCATTCTGTGAAATGAAGAATGAGATCAATTGGAATTAAACTTTTCTGACACCCTACTTTAAATTTACAGCATATACATTAATTTTTTGAAAACTAGATTATCACAATCAAGGAAAAAACACTATAGTTTCTAAAATTGTTGATTTGAATAATGCTAAAGGGATTTTAAAATTGCAGGAAATTGGACAAACAAGGGAGATAAACATGACCGCAGATGCTAGCCCCTGAGGTCAGCCTACCTACTACAACATATTTTCTTGTCATTTCCTGATACTAAAGTGCTCCAGGAAGTCTTAGCTTAGTTTCTAGAGTTTAAGGGGGGCTGGGGGATACTTGAGGCTGCCTGCCTGTGTGTTTATAATATCACATGTTTGATTTTTATTGCTTGTTTTCCAGGGCTTGCATTGCCATCCACAAGCCATGATGTGAAGCTCTTTGGATGAGCACTGCCAGGAAGCCTGTCAACAGGCCAAGGGAATGGAGATCTGAGAAGCCTACACTGCCAGGATACACTGGGCTAGCCTCTTTCTCAGCATCAGGCACTTTCTAGACTCCACCCTCTGTACCACTGCAGGAACAACTCCACAACTCGCACAGAGGGTGCTGGCACACACTTCTGAAGATGTGGCATTTCCCTGAATGAGACTCCTGTACGTAGGTGTACTCAGGCATAAATATTACTAGATGATTGCCAAGAAGCAGGGCAAGATTATTTTTAATCCAAAAATTCACTACAATCACAGGACGACTCCGAGTACAAACAATTGAATGTACTCCACGGTTCACCAGGGGATAGACCTAAGGCAGACTTTCAGTTTTAATTGAGCACTGTGGTACCAAGTGGACAGGCATAACTAGTCAAGTTTTCCTAGACTAGAAATCACTGAAAACGTGGTCATAAGACAGTGCTCATAGAGGGAGCATTTTCAAACAGACCATGGATGGATTTGCATCTTAAGTAGAACCAGCAGGAGGAGCACATTCAGTTTTTAGCACTCTCTTTTTTAGCATTTAAAAGGGTTTTGTTGTTGTTGCTGTTGTTGTTATTGTTGTTGTTTATGTAGTGTTGGCTTTTAGAAAATGATAAGAAAGAGTCATAATGAAGTCATTTAATATGAATTTGTTCATATTAATATGAACTCAAACATATGGTGCTCCAGAATTATAAAACTCTGGTTAGTTAAGTCAAGCTTCCACCATGTTTGGTTTCCCAGCACTGCAGACTCCATGAAATATTTGTCAAGGATTTATTAATGGTTTCTTTAGATCTGAAAATATGCTAAATACAGCAATGATTTAAATATACTGTTATTCTCTGTAAACGGAATAATAGGACATATCAATGAAAATAATAAAACTTACTTTTAATAAACATACCAGACTTTTAATATGTACTTGGGATTTAACTATTAAAACTTTCCTTGTTAGAAAACATGCACTGATTTAATACTTCATCACCCAAAATGCTTGTGATGGCCTTGAAAGACAGAATCTATCCCCTGCCTGACTTGTTTGTAACTTGCTTCAAATGACTCATAGCCATATCCAAACAGGTAAAATGTTCAGAAGATAATGGTTTCCATGGGTATTACTATTAACAACATATTACAGTTTAAGTACAAATCAAAATTGACTTCATGCAGAGACATGCTATTTTGGGAAACATGAAAGATATATTTTCATCTACTTTGAAGGCATTACAGTTTTTTGATATTCATCATTAGATCCATATTCACATTCATCCAGCTCAATAATTAATTGCAAGTCCCAAAGCTTACAGGGCAAGTCAGCTTAAAGATGTATTTCTCATTTTGAAGCTCTCTTTCCCCCTGACTGCCGCATTTCAACAAGGATCTCAGGCTGTTGCTTAGAAAATTAGAATTAAAATTTTATGAAATTATATGAACTACACACACACATACATATGTGTACATACATGTATATATCATATATCTTTAATTCCATCTTTCTATGAGTTAGGGCATATTTCTATTCATTTAAATATACTTTAAAAATCTTTCATGATTTTTTTTATAAGTTAGACAGTCAATAAAAAAATCACAACACAAAATTCAGATCCCTTTAACAGGTGAGCACTTTCCATCCATTTCTGTTGATACTGCTTTGCATATTTTAGTTTAGAATTCCCAGTAGTCCAGCTTCTTTCTGGGAAAAGAACTGCAGATGTTTATTCTAACAAAGGATGAGCCCTGCTGTGTTGCAAGTAGGATCCCCTCCCCCAGGTCTATGAGGCTAATAAGATTTAATTAAAGACATTCTCCATTGTGTCATTAGAGCTCCATGCTGATTGGATCTCACAAGGCTAGCTACTGTGTCAAAGATTGACTAAAGGACATTTCATGTTTAAGGATGAGACGTGCAGGACCTGGTCTGAATTGAAGCACCCACTAAAACAATATGTCCTAACTCAACATGGCAAAGTCGGTAACGTTTTGGGTTAAATACCTTGAAGCAACAGTGAATTGAGAGTCCTGTGAATTCCTTTGGCTCTTGCAGTTCAGGAGCTGAGAAGATGAACATCTGAAATGGTGTTAAATCTATGCCTGTGGGCTGGCGTTCTTTGTTGCAAATATTGACAGAAAATAAGGAGGAGGAAGGAGACTCGCTTAGGCAATCATTGCCTTGAATTAGGACTTGGATATCCTCAATCAGTGGTAACATTTTTAATAGACTTTGGCTGACATATTAGCGAATCTGCTACAGACCAATGACAATGTTGCTTTTATTTGATGGTAAAGAGATAGTGTGTGCTGTGCTTCTCTGTTAGTTCAGATTGAATTCCTTTTTCGGGACTCCATCTATCTAGCACATCCTGCAGGAGCACACCTTCGCTATCCATGGACGATGCCTTGGCTGACCTAGAAAGAAAGCAGTTATCTGGGTTAGTCGGTGCAGTATAGAAACAAGAAGAAAAGAAAGAAGGAGGAGAGGGAGGGAAGGGGAAAAGGAGGAAGGAGAATATTGCCTGTGATTTCTGCACTTCTTTCACCCTGAGGTAAAGTGCATTATATGATAAACAATATCCCTGTCTTATTAAGCAGGTATATACATTTTAATCCCGTATATTATTACCATTCATTTTTAATTGCCCCAATAACAAAATCTTCCAAAATGATGAATTTGGCTTTTAATAGGCAAATTCTCCCACATTTTAGGCAGCTTAATTGTTTTTAGACCAATCTACAACCACAGTTTCAGTGCCAGTCTTTATAAATATTTGCTGAAGTATGGATTACATTGCAGAATCAGAATATGTCTTAAGCATTTCGGTAGTTATCTGTGTAGGCTAACAAAAATGAGAGAATAATAAATATAAATTGATTTGACTATTTAAAAGGAGGAGCCTTGTGCTTGAATTAACTATATTTTTTGTATTATTCATGCAACCCCAAAGTAGTAGCCCTCACTCTTCCTGGCAAAATTTTAAAAAGTACGCTCTTAATTTTAATGAATATTGTTTTGTGTATGTGTGTGTCTGTGTGTGTTTTCCTGTGAATCTGTGTGTTATGTTGCTTTAAAATGAATTATGCTGATGTTTACATTTTCTCTTTGTGTAAATTAATTAAAACATTGGTATTGCGAAACAAAACCAGCAGGAACTTATTACTTTATTATTGACATTGTTCTTCCTTTTCCTAGAACAGGTTTCGGCCCCAGCCGTAAGCCTGCGTTAGGTGGCCATGATTGATGCTCAGCTCCCACCGTCCACAGTTTCTGCCCCATGCATCATCATCAGGCCCCTCCAACACGACCGTCCCGAAGCTGTCCTACTTTCTGATTCCTGGTTTTTGCTGGTGATTCATGAGACAGAACAGTAAAAGGGAAAAAAAAATCTCACCTTGGCTTTTCACAATGTATTACTCTCTGTGAGAATTCTAGTTTTGTTCATCAGATTCATGCAAATGTAATATTGATTGACAGTGATGCATATAGATCCACATGCACCACGTGCTACATAGAAAGCACTAAAATGTTCTATTAACGGCAGAACACACACTGATTATAAACTACTTTGAAACTGAAGTGAAAAGTTAATAAAGACATTTTATTTTTTTTGTTTGACTTCCAAACTCTTTCTTGTCCTCCATTTTCTGCTGACACTACCTGTATGTAGATGTGTTGTGTGCACACATTTATGTGCGTGGGGCCAGAGATTAATGTTGGTCATCTTACTTTATCATTCTCTAAGTTACTTTTGAAGACAGGGCTTCTCACTATACCTGGAGTCTGATTCTGTTAGACTGGCAGGGCAGCCTGATGTACGGATTCCCCTGTCTCTCCCTCCTCAGAAATAGACTTTATTTTTGTTTGTTTGTTTTGGTTTGTTTGTTGTTGCTGTTGTTGTTTTCACATAAATACTAAAGATCAAACTCAAATTCTTGTGCTTGCATGGAAAGCACTTACTGACTGGGCCATCATCTCAGTCCCTGAAGTTATTTTTAAGTGCACTGGTCCTAGAACATTAGGAGATTAAATTGTTAATTTTCTAAGCCAAGGTCTCTCATTAACATTGGCATAACAATTGAAAATATTGCTCTGTAATTTTTATCATCATGAGTATTAAATGCAGAGAAAGGGGTCCTTTCTAAGACAGTCTGGAGCACTGAGGTTTATCTAGCCGTTAACTAGATGAACACGAAACCATTTCCGTGAAAGCTTTCAAATTCAGAAGCATCCAGGCCTTAAAGAGCCAGGGAAAGAAAGTCTAATGGTCCTAGGATTGCAGGAAGGGAGCTGCAAGTTTGTGATGCTGTCTTGGAGCTTCTATTACCAGACATCAATGTTATCCCCATAGGTTTCAGGAACATATAAATGCCAGGGAAGGAGTAGGTAGACTTCATAGGGTCGGAGACACAAGCTCAAATGTGGAATTCACCTGTGAGCCAGAACTCACTGCTGATGAATTATTGCAAAGAAACGACATGTCCGAGGGTTACTTTCCCCATCAGACCGGACCTCTAGGTTCACCAGCAAGGTCGAAATAGCAAGAATGCTCTGGTAGACAGGTGCTTCGCCAACCTTAATGGATTCCAGGCACTCACCTGGGTATAAGGCTTGAACCAATAAAGATCAGAATGGCAAGATGGGCAAGGTACAGGCCTCAAGAGAACAGGTGAGCACGCTCTGCAAGGCCTCTGAGCTGTGACCCATATGCAGAGTGGCCCATTTATAAACAGTTCTCTCCGGCCGGCCAGCTCAGGGTTGGAGAGTAGTGTCAGTGGTAAATAAGCCTACAGTCTCTGAACTCCACTTGGGAAGTCAACTGTGTCATTTTATGTAAAATTAAAAAAAAATTTTTTTCCCTTACTCACGGCATTTTAAAGCTAGCAGCACTTAAGATAGTAACTTTAGGTCTGTTCAAAAATATATTTCAGGTTCTCCATGCTACCTTGTCCTTCCTACTTTCTGCCTATGAATGAGGACTGAAGTCAGTGCTGTGTAGCTGTAAAAGCTAGAATGAATGAAGTTTTAGTTTGAAAAGATTTAAAAAAAATAAAGACAGTATTTGGATTGAACAATAGAGGAAGTGGTACTCTTGGTATGGGGAAATCATTTCTGTTTTTCTTTTCTAAATACACTTTAAACATTTAGTCTATTCATTTAAAATGAGGTAATAAATATATTAGTCAGTTAGCATTACATTAAACTACATAAGGTCAATATCCATTACAGCTAGAAGGCTGAGCACACTCAGCTTTGTAACCGGGTGATTCTGCACAACCATGAAGATGTTAAAGGGAATTTCAGATGGAGGGATGGATGACATTGCAGGGGAAAACAGGAATAGTGATGGCACCAGACTTAAGCTCACCCCTTCCCACATGTTATTGTAAGCTTAGCTACTGACACACTTCCCTTATTTAGGGTGGCAAATATCACCACTTCAAAGCTCCTAATTTTGGTGTCTCATGTCAAAGATGGTCAAGCTCTCTCGGGTAAACGCCAACCCATACACAGTACACGGAAGGGTGCACATCACCAGGAAGTTGATCATCATTGTAGGGCTCCTATGCTTGGTGTGACTTCCAACTCTGAAGTTTATCTTTGGGCACTGAAGAATGGATTTTCATAATTTCACAGTTCCAAACCGTCCCTCTGTGCCACCAAATTCCTATAAGGAACACAAAACTTACTCCCTCCCCTTGTTTGTTTCTAAGGCGTTTTGTCTGTCAGATGCTTCTACTCTGAGGAAATCTAATGTCTCATCAAAATCTTTCTCGACAAACAAGCACCTCTGTCAGAAGTGTCTTAATTTCTTATCCCAGAACGTTATCCACACGAAGAGTAATAAATAATTCATGTCACTACCTCTTTGTTGTGTGTCCCTGAACTGCACAGAGCTGGGAGGCTGACAGCTGGGTCAGGACCAGGCACCCAAGATCTGACATGACACACAACTAACAAGTTCCTTTCAGTTTACCCCAAAAGAAGACAACCGGTCCAAAGTGCAGAAAGAAGTCCCGACCCAAAACGAGAGCGCTTCTTTCTTTTCCAAGTGTTTGCTGTGAGCTGCTTTCCGACCCACGAGCCCTGGTCATTTTACAGGACTGCCCAGCCCCCTTTCTTCCTCACACTAGCTTGGCCATTTACGCCTGGCTACGGATCAATATGAGCAATTCTTGGAGAAATACGATGTCTCCATGACAACCAAGCCACAAATTCTCAGTGGAAGGCAGTGAGACCAGTAGCCAACCCTCCAGAGGTTTCTAGGCCTATAAGGGTAAGATGTCTTAAAATGCAAGGATGGACAGAGGAAAAAGCCGGAGCAATTCATTCTTTATTACCAGTTTAATGACACCCGATGTATGGACCGCTACTCTTTTTTTCAGACTCTTCCCCGGCTCCTGTATTTTCTAATTACTCTCACTTTTTTTTTTGACATGTTCTTTTGTTCATAACTGTCAGATGGTAAAAGCCATATCTGAATTTTACCCTCAGTCCACTTGTGTTAAGGCATGGCAGAACATTTGAAATGGCTTTACATTGACGCATCATGCTAAAAACAGCGAGTGCTTAAGTAAACACTGGACTCTAAAGATTTAACTTCCTGACAGAAGGCTTGATGGGAAACAGCTCACCAAGAACTTTAAAAATCTAGTCAGAATTAGACAGTTTCAGTCCAGACTAGAAAGTAATCGTAAGAATAATTTTCAGTATAGACAGCTAACATGGCCATCATCCCTCCTTCTTAAGGTGAAACGAATTGACATTTTCTTTGGAGTGTTATGTCAGGGAGCGGGGCTAATTTGTTCTTTAACAATTTCTGTCATAAAAAGATGCTGTATCTCTGTGCCCTAAGATGCAGAAGAGAAAGCGTTGCTGGAATCGGGCACGCAGCTGCAGCTCATCTTTTGAGGGCTCCTAGTGCAGTGGAGGGGGCCAATACACACTTGCCATTACCACTGGGCCTATTGGGGTTCCAAGATGACTTAGGGGACCTGACATAGATTGCAGGCTACACCTTTCACTGAAAATTAAATCTCAGTATCTCTCCTCCGGGAAGGATCAGGGGACTGTTTGCAGCTGCCCCCCTGTCAGGGAAGGCGACACAATTTGGAAATCTCTTAACTAAGCTGACAGCCTACAGAGAGGATGGATCAAAAATATGATACAAAGATCGGCGCACAAAGATGTCAGAGGGTGGAGGGGACACTGTAGCTACGCAAAACAGGAAAGAAATGTCCAGCCCGGAGAGATAGCTGACTCTTTCAATCATGCTAATAGGTAGATACTAGTGTCTCATAGCTTTTGTGACCCAACAATGTCATTCAGTTTTTAGTAATAATTCCTTTTTTACCCTTTGTAGGGAACTAATCACTGGAATTGGGCATGCTTCAAACCAAAACAGAATAAAAAAAAAATCCCTGTTAAGTTGTTCTGGCTATCTTTTCTTGGTACATTTTTCTATCTTTCCTTTCCACAAAGAGACATAAGCAACTTTGACACAGAGTAAATCTTCCTTCCTGATTAAAGGTTCTTAAACAATTGTCCTCCCACTGTTTGACCATACCCAGCCCTGTTTTGCTAAAGCCCTTTCTCCCAGTCAGAGTTCTGTTTGCACAGGGAAAGGTAAAGAGATTCTAGTGGCCCCGATTTGTTCCTCTCTGCTCTTCATCTCTGCATTTCTGCCTTTCTCTCTCTCTCGTTAGATCTCATTATTTGAAATATTTGAAATGTCAACATTTCTCTACTTTCCAAAGCTTCTGTGTGGATTAAACAGTTTAGCTTAGAATTGATAATGAACTAATGGTGTCAGCTTCCCTTCGCCATCATAACGTCTTTGTACTTTGTCCAACTGAATTCTTGATGAAAGAGGAAAAGATAACAGCCCCACACTGTGACCTCCTGGGGGGGGGGTGTTAATTTGAGAGTGCAGCTGCTAAGAGCCAGCAGCTTCCAGTGTCCTCCCCCACACCCTCTCAAGGACCCCAAAGCTGTGTCAAATTTATCATTTTATACTTGACTATGTTTAAATGGCTTCCACCTGCACTCTCCGACTCTTCCAAGACACATCTGTCAAGAATGTCCTCTGTATCTTGGAAGTTTGCCGAGTTCAAGTCGTTGCCATGCTTGACCGGACTGACTGAAGCTGTTAAAAAGAGAGAAAGGAGAGAGAAAGAGAAAGACAGCCATGAAAAAGTAGCAGTGAGCATCATAGACCAGTTCAGACCCACAGATAGTGTGGGGCACACTATGGAAACACAAATAATAAATTGAAATAAAGTGTACCCTCTAAGTATTTATTGGCAGACATGTAATTAGTTGAAAAATCCATAGATGTGACTTTATCTCAGAAGAAAAATAAGCTTCTGGCTTTGGCTTAAAAGCTACATAGCTACAAAGTGACAAAGTGATGCTTTCGAAGTAGAAATCGTATTTTTAATGCATAAATCTAAAACAATATAGTCAATTAAGAGCACATGGGCACAGAGCAAAGCACATCAGCCAACTCAGTTAGAAAGCCCAGCTCTGCCCCATGGAGAGGCTTCTTCCGTAGCTCCAGTCCCAGAAACAGAGTTTTTGTTTGCATTTAGCTCTTTCTTCATCTCACCGAAACCCATGGCACCAAACGCATGCACGCAAAAAATCTTAAACAAAGGAAATCTTCAAGTATAGATGAAAACATTTCACATGGGGATAAGAGGGCCCAGTGTTTGTAACAATAGGTTACCCAAAAACTTTTCACAAGATCATATCCTAAGTAGCAACAGGGACTAGAAATGGAAGCTGGCACCTGGCTCCAACATTTCCTCTAAGTTCATTATCAATACCAACTATTCAATATGCAGATTCAAATATCTGTGATTTCCCACAGGTTGAAACACCTGCTGTAAACAGCATACTTGAGCAACACATTCTCATGTAACCTCTGCTTTAGTCAATATCTGCCAGGAAAGGTGGGTCTACTCAACATGAAGGTATTCAGTGTACAGACCAAACTGAGTACCGATCACACAGAACAGGTCACACCCACTGATCTGAAGTTGAATGCACACACATTGTTGAAGATATGCATTCCTTCAAAGTGTAAACATGTGCACACCTCTGTTCATAAATGTCCTCATATATGCTTATATATACACATGTATACATCATTGAGTATATGTACTAATATAGACATGTATACATATACATATACCATTGTTTTTCTATACATGTATATATTTATACACATAAACTAATGAAAATACATATATATATATACACATCTATACACTTCACATGTGTATATGCACATATACAGACTACTTATTGCATACATACATTCACATCTATAATTACATACATATATATACTATTGAGCATTTCTATATAGTAATATTTATGCATATACACATTATCAAAAATATATAACTCATATGCATTCAAAGATTCATTTATATACACAGACACATACTACTAACAATATATATACACTTATATAAACATATGCATTTGTGTATATATATACATATATATATCAATCATACTACTGAGTATGTATATAAATTCAAATAAACCCACACATACATATATGCATATATAACTGACTATGCAAATATACTCCTGTATATATACTTACACTTAGATATATACAGAGATATACTTTTAAAAGCAGTAGAATCTTATGCTTCTTATGTTTCTATAGTACATGCTACTATAGTCTTCAGCTCTTGGTAATACGTCATATTTATAAGTAATCAACACAATAATAAACAAAAATACCTACATAGCTCCTATAGAAAATGTTCTTAGACTCAGGGTCACTGTTGCTAAACCTCCTTCAGGACATGAAAGAGCCTGGAGCCAGCATTGCTTCACACACTGGATAAGTGACATCAAGGTGTCCTGCTGGAGCCCCGAAGGAATCAGCAACATCAGCACTCTGGGCTCCCATTCCTCTGTGTGCTCAGACCTGAGGCCCAGCAGTGACTCTTTAAAAGAGGCTGGTAGCAATTCTAGTCACACATCCCCTGCAGACAGGGTCAGCAGCCCTCTGGGAGTCCAAAGAGTAGCTATACTGTGAACGCTGGGCAGTCTGTGGAGTTGCCATTTCCTGTAAACCTTTCCTTTAGAAGCAAACACAAGGGAAGGCTGAAATTCTTATTTTAAGTAAATATACCTATATTTTCATTTTGTTCATTTGGGTTTTCTGAATCCGCCCCCCCCCACACACACATACCAAAATATAAGCCAAGTCTGTTTCCTTCATTTTCTATCATATCTACAACAGTGCCTGGGCCACAAGGATTACTCTCCAAGGATTTCTGAAATGAATGAGTGGATGAGGGACTGAAGCAGAGGGGCCAGACTAGCTGTCCTCATAAATCAAGAGGATGTGTGCTTTCAAGAATGTGTGTTCAGTTAGATCCACGAGAAGGCTACTGCTTCATACCATGTGGCCAAGTCTGTGATCTGCAATAAAATGTCTCTGTGTCCTGACTGTCACCGATGTGGCTTCCTTAAATTTAATTTTTCCTCACTTTAAATCACACAGGTTGACTATTTTTTGACCTCATGGATTTTTGTGAGGTGTTTAAGTGGGATAGGTAAATGGAGCAAAGCTACAGGAAGCTATTATACTAGTCAACATTTACAGTCTTTTTACATGGCTTTTACCTTTAGGTATCTTGTTAACTTTCTGAAGTAGTGATGGTGGTTTTGGCAATAAGGGGTGGGTCACACATATAAATCTTTTGCTAAACACCCATGTGGTTGTGTTTCTATTTATTTGGGCAAGCATGTTGTCCTTGTCATCTTGTCATCTAACATACCGTTCTTTCATGATTGTACACCTTTCGTCATCCGTCCACTTAATCATTCCTCTAACGTATCTTCACCAAAAACCCATTATTAGAAATGCTATTCTATCGGATTCCTACCCCTTAGCTCCGAACTACTAGCTACAGACAGAGTCTAGGAGAGGGGAAGCCATTATTTTCAGATGTGTACCCACCACCGAACTCTAGTGGATCATTCCGATCCATGGTCTCATAGAAGGCCTTAGTTAAACTCGGGGAGTCAGACACACACACACACACACACACACACACACACACACACACAGTATAGGTATAAGAAAGAGATTAGCAGGGAAGAAAGAGATTAGAGGGTAGAGGTATGAGATCAGTGTACTACTGTGTGAAATTGTCAAAGAACACATTTAATCAATAAAGCATGCCACTGTTAATTAAGAGACCTCCAAGGGAAGAGGGCATGGCATTAGAAGTGCCCACAACTGTTATGAATGGCAATAGATTAGACTCAGCATGAGAAGATCTACCAAATGATTCCAAAAAGTTAGAGAGTCAGATCAGATCTTTCGGGAACTGAGTTCAGCAGGTATCATGTAGCTACCCTTTGTCTTGACTTCTGATTTCTAAGAAGTTTGGTTCTTGTGAGGGTCAATGTTGAAGAAGGTTATTCAGGTATCTTCTTTATGGCAGATTAGTCTTTAAATCTAAAGTGGTGCATGATTCACCATCCTTTCCTGGGTGGTTCACAGAGTATCCAATTAAACTTACTGTGGAAGAAGGGACGATGCCTTGACAATTGGGAACGGCGGGCTTCCAAGAGGTTAATTACTGCCAGTCTACCTTTCTTTTGTTTGTTTGTTTGATAGGTTAATCCTTGTGATTGTCCTTTTGGGTGCTTCCTGTGGTGTTTCCTCATTAAACTCTGACATGATGAGTGGCTGGGGTTCCTCTAATGAACCATTTCAAAACCGGTACAATCAAAACACATTGATTTGGTGCTTATTATGGGCATAGCTCTTTGCTGGACCACAAGGGGCAAAGAAGTGAACATACTTTCAATGGACCCTCATGCAACTTGTGATCTAGTTGCTGTACAACTAGCAAAATTAGTCAGGAGCTCTAGAGCCTGTGGTCTAAGGATGACATGTCTTTTAGGAGGGTAGAGAAATTCTCTACTGTAAAGGACTAAGGAGCTGAGGTTTGACCTAGGTGTCCTTGAATGGGATTGTGGGATAGCCAAAGGGAGCCATTCACACCAAAGATAAAGGCCTAGATACAGACATGGCCAAAGACTTACTAAATATGCTATGTAACAGACATGCTTGATGTGACTGTCCACTTGGGAT
Organism: Mus musculus; assembly: GCF_000001635.26. Taxonomy (NCBI): domain Eukaryota; kingdom Metazoa; phylum Chordata; class Mammalia; order Rodentia; family Muridae; genus Mus; species Mus musculus. The sequence continues at coordinate 74,271,942 of NC_000075.6, read as the reverse complement.
GTTTGAAATGAATTCTCCATATTTGTCTCTTGGAGCTGTCTGTGAATTGCTGTTGTTGGCTAATTCTTCTCACCTATAGAAGTAGCTATAGACAGGTTTTTTTCCTTGACCTAGATAGTCAATAATTTGATCTTTACTGATGGAGGGCCCATTTATCACAGTAGCCATCCTTTCACTATACATATCGACCTTTTCTTATCAATACCACAGTCCATTTGTAGCTCATCACTAAAGTTCTTAGGTGTTTTCGGTAGTTTTTGAAGGTGCTTTTCAGAGCTTGGCAGAGAGGTGTCTCTGACATCAATAATACCGTGCAAATGGCTAGCCTCATCTTCGGCTTAACATCAGCTGTTTATTTCCTCAGGAATAGATTGTGGGGTCATCTACATCTGGAGGCTTGGAGCCCCAAAAGACACACTCTTCTCCTCGACAGATCTCCACTAAAAGACGGAAATTTGCTCCATTCGCTGACAGAGCGGTAGCTAACCCCTTTACTCAACACACGCTTTGAAATATCGACAACCAAAAGGCTGATGCTCTGAATATATTTTCAATATCTCTAGTCAGTAGATACAGAGAAGAGTCTGTGTGCTCTACATGAATGTGTGGGACTATGGTACCTCTAATGAGTTTATTTCTAGATCCTAAGAAATGAACAGTTCAGGTAAAGACAATAGAAAGTCAGTATTTGTAGCTCTCTCTTTCTGTTCCTACCCCTCCCTGTGTGTGTGTGTGTATGTGTGTATGCATGGTTGTGTGTATGCATGTGTGTATGTGTACAGGTTCATATTCACATGCATGCACACATATGTGAACACATCCACCGTATTATTTTTGACCCCCATCTTTTATGTGGGTGCTGCAGATTGAAGTGAGGTCCTTATCCTTCCACAGCAAGTGCTTTTATACTCAGCCATCTCTCTAGCTGTCCTTTGCGTCCGACAACCAGTAGTTTAAAACTACATCACAAATATTTTAGGAAGCTTCTATGGGAGAATTTATTGTTTAAATTATGTGGTGACATGGCCACACAAATCCATGTGGCAACCTCTACAGGCCTCTGGTCTCTATTCTAGCTTCTATTATTTTCTAGAGACTTCCTTCCCTCCCTCTTTTGCCATTTGGAGGATGATGGCATTTAATGTCAAAGACAGCTAAGCCTAGAGTATTAGTTGCCTTTCTTATCACTGCGACCAAATACAGAAACACATAAAAGAGGAGACTTTTTCTTAGCTCATGATCTCAGAGCATCTCAGTCCCAAGGGAGCAGAGGCACAGGAGTGCATGGGTGGCCAAAATATGTGGCTGATGCTCTTCACATCATGGTGGCCGATAGCAAGTTAAGAAAGCTAAACCAAAACTGGAGGTAGGAAAAGTCCTCAAAGGCCCCTCTCCAGGGACTCACCTCTGACACATTGGGTCCATGTAACAAAAATTCTATAGATTCTGACAAGCTGGGAGCCATGGGTTCAAACACAGGAGCCAGGGAAAGAACCTCTCTCACTCATACCATGCCTAGATAGAAAACAGTTCCAGGAGGTACACTGGCATCCTGGATGAGTGAATATACAGCACCAATAAAAACCTCCATTCACTCAACAAACAGGGTATGATCTTTTCAGATCAGGGACCACTGACCAAGCAGAGTGCTTGTTGCCAATCCATAGCATTCCGCCTATATTTTGGTGAAAAGCATAATAAAGGGCGTTTCCAGAATTGAGTCCTTCCCTATGCCTAATAGAGCAATCACACATTGCTCATAAAGTCTCCCAAGAAGATGATTGTGGGCAACGTCCCTCATGTCAATCTACTTCACCTTGGGTTTACCAGCGAAGCTGTTGTTCTCCTTACTTGCAAATTAATGGTTCTAAAAAGATCACATATAAAATATTTTCAATAATCCAAAATCCTATGAATTATCTAACTTTAAATTTAAGATTGTAAAGCTAACTATTTCTAATGATCTTTTCTTATTACATGTTTCAGTAAAAAAAAATCCATATTATTTATGGAGTGAATAAAATACGCATCAAAATTATTCCAATATAATGAATTAGGAATCATTCATAAAGACATCCCAGGGCTGGAGAGATGGTTCATTAGTTGAGAGCATGCACTGGTCTTGTATGGACCTATGTTTGGTTCCCAGAATCCAACGCAGGCAGTTCACAACTGTCTGTAACTCCAGCTGCTGTCACCTTATTCTGGTCCCCTTGGGCACTGCACTTCCATGCATACTCCACTCCCCAATAAAAAATAAGATATTAAACAACAACACAGAGATCCATTCATATATGCAGGCTCTTTGGAAATAGGGTGAATTCTTAAAGGCAAATGATTCATAAAAAGATATGCTGGTCAAATGAATGAAACAAACACTCACTAGAAAAAGACTTGGTTCCTCTTTCTCCACATCCTCGCCAGCATCTGCTGTCACCTGAATTTTTGATCTTGGCCATTCTGACTGGTGTGAGGTGGAATCTCAGGGTTGTTTTGATTTGCATTTCCCTGATGATTAAGGATGTTGAACATTTTTTTCAGGTGCTTCTCTGCCATTCGGTATTCCTCAGGTGAGAATTCTTTGTTCAGTTCTGAGCCCCATTTTTTAATGGGGTTATTTGATTTTCTGAAGTCCACCTTCTTGAGTTCTTTATATATGTTGGATATTAGTCCCCTATCTGATTTAGGATAGGTAAAGATCCTTTCCCAATCTGTTGGTGGTCTTTTTGTCTTATTGATGGTGTCTTTTGCCTTGCGGAAGCTTTGGAGTTTCTTGAGGTCCCATTTGTCAATTCTCGATCTTACAGCACAAGCCATTGCTGTTCTATTCAGGAATTTTTCCCCTGTGCCCATATCTTCAAGGCTTTTCCCCACTTTCTCCTCTATAAGTTTCAGTGTCTCTGGTTTTATGTGAAGTTCCTTGATCCACTTAGATTTGACCTTAGTACAAGGAGATAGGTATGGATTGATTCGCATTCTTCTACATGATAACAACCAGTTATGCCAGCACCAATTGTTGAAAATGCTGTCTTTCTTCCACTGGATGGTTTTAGCTCCCTTGTCGAAGATCAAGTGACCATAGGTGTGTGGGTTCATTTCTGGGTCTTCAATTCTATTCCAACTCCATTGTTGGTGGGATTGCAGGCTTGTACAACCACTCTAGAAATCAGTCTGGCGGTTCCTCAGAAAATTGGACATAGTACTACCGGAGGATCCAGCAATACCTCTCCTGGGCATATATCCAGAAGATATCCCAACCGGTAAGAAGGACATATGCTCCACTGTGTTCATAGCAGCCTTATTTATAATAGCCAGAAGCTGGAAAGAACCCAGATGCCCCTCAACAGAGGAATGGATACAGAAAATGTGGTACATTTACACAATGGAGTACTACTCAGCTATTAAAAAGAATGAATTTATGAAATTCGTAGCCAAATGGATGGACCTGGAGGGCATCATCCTGAGTGAGGTAACACATTCACAAAGGAACTCACACAATATGTACTCACTGATAAGTGGATATTAGCCCAGAACCTAGGATACCCAAGATATAAGATACAATTTGCTAAACACATGAAACTCAAGAAGAATGAAGACTGAAGTGTGGACACTATGCCCCTCCTTAGAATTGGGAACAAAACACCCATGGAAGGAGTTACAGAGACAAAGTTTGGAGCTGAGACGAAAGGATGGACCATGTAGAGACTGCCATATCCAGGGATCCACCCCATAATCAGCTTCCAAACGCTGACACCATTGCATACACTAGCAAGATTTTATCGAAAGGACCCAGATGTAGCTGTCTCTTGTGAGACTATACCGGGGTCTAGCAAACACAGAAGTAGATGCTCACAGTCAGCTATTGGATGGATCACAGGGCTCCCAATGGAGGAGCTAGAGAAAGTACCCAAGGAGCTAAAGGGATCTGCAACCATATAGGTGGAACAACATTATGAACTAACCAGTACCCCGGAGCTCTTGACTCTAGCTGCATGTGTATCAAAAGAAGGCCTAGTCGGCCATCACTGGAAAGAGAGGCCCATTGGACACGCAAACTGTATATGCCCCAGTACAGGGGAACGCCAGGGCAAAAAAAAAAATGGGAATGAGTGGGTAGGGAAGTGGGTGGGAGGGTATGGGGGACTTTTGGGATAGCATTGGAAATGTAATTGAGGAAAATACGTAATAAAAAATATTAATTAAAAAAAATAAAGTGTCCTCTTTAAAAAGAAAAAAAAAAAGAAAGAAAAAGACTTGGTAAGCAAGAATATATGGACAATACACAGGTTCTAGAGGTAAGGAACATAAACCATGGTCTAAATCTTTTAGCTCAGTCTGGAAGTGAGGTGTATCACCTCCGGCTTGGGAATCCCTGCCTCTTCACACCCCGTTGAAAGCACTACAAAATACATTAATGATAACTTACAAAAGGCACAGAAGGAAAAAAAAATGACATCAAATTCAGATAGAAGTGTTGATGCAATCCTGGAAGCTCAGGAAGAAAACAATGGACATGCATTTTATTTCTAATATATGTACACACACACACACACACACACACACACACACACACATGCTATCTGAGTATAGGTGCCCTCAGAGGCCAGAAAGGGACATCAGATCTGGAGCTGGAGTTACAGGTAATTGTAAAATGACTGTCATGGAACCAATGCAGGTACTCTGCAAGAGCAGCACATGCTCCTAACCAACGCATGTAAATGAGAAGGAAGCAAAACCAATAGGAAAATTTAAGCACCAACAACAACTCTGTAAGCACAGAAAAATGCCATCTGGACAGACTCCAAATTCAGTGTACAAAATGGCTTTGACTCTGGACAGATGTTGTATCAGCTCAGCATTGTCTACTAAAGAGCTGTGTCCATATTTCCAATACTTTTGAATGTATCTACTGAGATAATCAAGCAGTAGTGTTTCTTGGGTGTATATCCTGTGTTAGACTCTGGGCTTACTTTGCTTTTAGTGTGGAAAACAAAATCCTACAGTGACAGTGACAATTAAATTAGGTGCTTGATGCTTCATCACCACTAAGTGATCTTCAGCAAGAACACTGTTGGACATCTGTATTCCTCTGTCCTCCTGAGCTCTCTACCTGAGATGCACTGTCATTTGGGCATCATTTTCTAGTGTGAATTTCCTCATGACTGATAGAGGTTTTAACTGGTAAAAAGGTGAATTTTTCAATGCTTTGACTAATGACTATAATGTCAATATCCATACCCAGGTGTATATAATATTTATTGAATATAATATATAAAACTGTGCTTATATATTATTTTTATATCATATATTAATGTATATTAATATATACATAGGGATGCATATATGAGTTTGTATATATGTATATATGAATTAATCAAATTGTTGGCTAATTAGGCTGAGGGGGTAATTCTTGATGAGACATGTGGCTAGATCACATGTGGCTAGATCCTCAGGCTAGCATCGAGGAAGAAATAGCAATTATTTACTAAATTTCTTTAAACATGATTTTATTCCTCAAAGAAACTCAAGTTTCTCTGTTGCCCAAAATATATGAATGATGAGCTACTTTGGTTAGACTGGCAACTACCAAATGCTATACTTCTGACTTACCACAAGGCACAAGCTACTTATCAATACTGATCTTGGTGGTAGGCGAGATGACTTTATACTTAAGAGTTATATCTTACTGCTCTTCCAAAAGACTGAAGTTCAGTTCCTAGCACATACATTTGGGAGGGGGAGGGGCTCATAACTATCTGTAACTCCAGCTTCTGGGGCATCTGACACCCTTTCCTGGCCTTTGTGGGCACTTGTGTACATGTGATATAAACTTACAAGCATATAGAAAATGAATGAATGAACGAATAAATAAATAAATAAATAGATAGATAGATAGATAGATAGATAGATAGATAGATAGATAAAATAAAGGGTATAGTTCATATAACCCAGGCAAATTCATAACAATAATTTCTAAGGCTGAAAACTTATCAAATTTAACTGTAAGTAAAGGAGAAAAATCTCAGATCAAATTTACCCAAATATCTCTAATAATTTATTATGATCAACAGTAGCAGGTTTCATTAGATGTCTTATTTGCATATTTTAAGACAGGAAATATTAATCCTCACCACTTATGATCCAAATTATATGTACTCATTGCAAGATAAAAAATTATAAAGAATTCACAATTAGAAAGAATTCATGGGTTCTCAAGGATGCAGTATATAGAAGGGGAGGGTCTGTCTCTCCCACGTCTATAGTCTGGTGTCCAATGTTACCTCTACTCTTTAGTGTGACCTTGGACTTAGCAGTTTATTGTCCTGACTCAAGTTTTTTTTTTTTTTTTTTTTTTTTTTTTTCTACACAGAATGAGGGAGTTGGACCAGGAAGCCCCTCTGCTATATTATAACTCTGAAGTTCAAGAATTTTCAAAATCTACTCATTTAGAGCATCACCGAACAAGATGTTAAGAAGCAGGGGGAGGGGGTATGGGATGCGGGTCTCTGGGAGGCAGGAAGGTGGGGAAACTGGGAAAGGGGATAACATTTGAAAGGCAAATAAAATATCCAATAATTAAAAAAAGAAGAAGTAAATAGCCAAGAGACTGGCCCTGAAAATCTTTAAGACCTCTAAGGGTTTTCCACCACAAGCAAGGATATTGGGTTCTTTGTGGCTTCCACCCTGCAGGCATTGGAGGAAAGAAGATTTACTCTGGGACTAGGAGCTAACTCAATCAGCAAACTCCTTGTCTTATGAGGACTAGAAGCCAAGTTTGATTCTAACTCACCTAAAAGAACAAGTGGTATGGTGCTCGTCATCTAAGCCCTGGGGAAACAGAGATGGAGTGTTCTCTGGGGCTCACTGGCAGCGTTCCTGAGTATGACACCTAAGGTTGTCCTGTAGATGTCACATGAACATGTATAGTATATGTGCATGCACACACACATGCATATACATGTATGCACACATATAAAAAATAATCTGGTCAAATTACCTAGCTTGGTATCAGCATATCCTACACAATAGAAATAATCACTTAAGCAAAAAAAAAAAAAAAAAAAAAAAAAGGAAAAAAAAGGTCTCAGCAACATCTCATCTTAGAAGACCACTTCAGGCTATAGAGGTACACGGGTGGTGGACAACATTCAAGTGAATACAGAGATAGCTTTTGTACTCTTCATGTAATTTAAGTTTGCCCAAAATCCTTTTCCTCATAAGGACCAAATCCTCTGGTAAATATAGAAGTTCATTATCTATGCTTGCTGTTCAGAACCAGAAGAAAATATGAATTGGAAAGCAAGAATCGATTCCAAAGGAGAAAATAGATCCTCATATATTGGCACCTTGAAGAAAGAGAGACCCAGGGAGGAACTTACAGGGATCTTTACAGTTTGTTTTTGAAAATGGAGGAGAAGGTCAGAAAAAAAAAGCAGACCTTTCAATAAAAACAAAACAAACAAAAAAACAAACTAGCATTTGAGACCAGAGATAAACATGATTTATATATGAACTTGATAAAGAATACAGAGTGTAATTTAAACCATAACAAAACCTATAGTTCTCCATAAGAGAAAATAACAGAAAGAGCCCCGTCTTGATCACTGGGAGAAGAGACAACTGCAGAAATTACATGAGCTCTCAAATCCATAAGTCGTGCAACTTTCCCCAGGCTGAAGCTAATGCAGACCCATCAGAATGGGAAGAATGCTCACGGGGTAGCCAATCCTCTGCTTACACTGGTCTGTATCTCAGGAGATACTTGTCCCATATTTTTAATCATTTCAGATACTGCCCCTAGATAGGAAATGGAAAATAATCAAATCGTGTCACTTAGCCTATACCTTGGTTTCATTTTTTAACAGAAGGAAGGAAGGAAGGAAGGAAGGAAGGAAGGAAGGAAGGAAGGAAAGAGAGGTCTAAGTTAGAATAGTTTGAGTCATTAGTCTTAATTGCTTTGAAAGTGGTAGTTTTGTTTGATATAAAAGTGGGAAATCTTATTAAAATGGGAGCCATGCTTGGATACACTGGATGCAGTCCAATTTGGAATGAGCATCACTCTCCCACGTCCTGCCTCCCACACATCCATTCATACTAGACGTGAGAAATATAGGTGGGGGTTGACATCCAATTTTATGGTTATACATATGAAATGAAGTCATGTGTCTTCAAATGTTCATGTACTTGCACTTATTAAAAGATAAATAGTAAAATGACTTCCCATATCCTAAAACAGTCAGGGCATCATACTCGGGCTATTTGAATGATGTTCTCAAGACTTTATTACTCCCAAAGCATAGAACTGACCTTTATAAATGGCAGAGAGTGCCCTTTATACACTTATTATTACTTTTAAGATAACATCTCTTTATGTTACACATACAGCACTTGAACTCATAATTCTCTTCCTCTGCCATCCCAGATGTTAAGCGTACAGATGTATATCACCATACATCTCTCAGAGTCTCAATTTAATATAAGACAATCTATAATAAAAAGAAGATAAACACAACCTAAGGAAAAGAATTTAAGAGCAAGCATGTAAACGAGTGAAAAGAAACTGCTCCCTATAATCTAGGGAGATGTATAAGAGTCAGGCTCAACACAAAAAAAGATGTTATCATAGTTTGAGAACAAAGAAATAGTAAGCAAAGGCCAAGAGCTGTACAGATGCATCTAGATAAAACAATTCCCTAGCTTATGTTAAAACACCCCTTACTATGTTTTAAAATCGTGTTTGGAAGAATGCATGGATGTAAAGGGATCCCAAGTTGTGCAATGTTAGACTGAATCAATGAATTAGAGAAACCACTGTGAGATTGAGTCCGTGAGAAGACAGCCTGCACACACCCTGTGACACACTTACATTGTGGAAAGAATGCAAGGAAAACACAATTTTAAGTATTTGTAAAAGAAACAGGATAGTGAGCTATCATTTGGTATGCCTTTGAGACTCTGTTTCCTAGGGAGAAAAAATGTAGGCAATAACTGAAGAAAGGTTGGGGTTTTCAGGAAAGGATGAGCAACACACTATGGCCAGCATGGGAGGTATAAGAGAAGAGACTGTGAGAAGAGCCAAGTGAGACCAGAAGGAGGCCTTTGCTCTTGAAGCACTGAGAGTTATTGTGGAACACTGTCCTATAGGCATAGCAGCCATTGACATCTTCATCAGAGCAGCTATGGCTAGTTCAGAAGAACTACAAGCTTAGTCATCTTATCATTCCACAAGAAAGAAGGTGGGGATGGTCACTGGATCCTCACCATACATCCTAACCACTGTCTCTTACTCCTCTCTCCTAGCTCTATATAATGGTGTCTTGTTGCATGTGTTTTTAGGTTGTGCCAGAGTAGAGAGATCAGTGAAGGTTAACTGAGGCAGTCACTCCATCCGTGTGACAATGAAGAAGTTGTTATCCATACTGGCATGAGATCTTTTCAGTGATGTGGCTCTTTGGGGTCACTCTCACATCTCTAAATAGCTCCCCACCCATGTGCTCTGTAAGTCCTGTATACTCCGTGATTTATTCATCTGGGCATTGGTGGAATTACCACTTTGATCTGTGCCCTATCTGGGATGAGTATACATTTATTCATGCCTCTCAAGAAAATGTTGACACTATCATTGCAACAACAACAACAAAAAAAATCACATCTACTCTTTACAATCCAAGGGAACACTCATGGGTAACCACTCTCACTTCCTGACCCTCATAAATCAAAAGTTAAACTGGCCCCTGGGAATTTCACTCTTCTGAACATAATGTACAGTTATAAAACAAATTTTGGCCCCACGGGATAGCCCGTTTTTCTTTCATTATTTCAAAGGAAGGGTCACTTGGATGTTAAAGTGCTGTGTTTGATTATTGTTACGATTCATGCTGACTAACACCCATAGATGCATTCCTGTGCACTGACTGCATCATATATATATATATTTAGATAACTGTCTCCGTAGATGCTATAGTGGTAGGGCCTATATGTAATATTTCTCAAAGCAATGTAGGTGTTAAAGAGTCTAAACAAGACAACAGATAGAAAATAAATGTACTTAATATATAAGCTGTTATTATTTTGCCCACGCTCCTGTTCCAAGACAGATTTATTTTTCCTTTCTTCAAAACTAAAACCTTTGCCACAAGTAAGAAATGCTCTTAGAAATTTGCCCCAAACGTAAGGCCTAAGTTTCTGTTCATCCATTTTTAACATTTTTATGTTAAATTCAATCATCTCACTGATATTTCATTTTATAGAAGTAAGATGATAAAAATTTTATTAATGTAATAAAGGGAAAAAATGAATGAAGATAGCTTGGAATAATTCAACAAGATAAAATGAATCCTTGTGATCTTAATGTAAGAGGAGGCTACAATCTTCAAAGGAATATGCAATTATGGAAACACGGGTTTTGCATAAAAGTGCCATTGATGCTCACGATTTAGTTATATCAAACAGTAATTAGGATGTCTCTAGGGACTTGAATGGGGATTGGTCTCTAAATTATTTTCAGAAGATAGTTATTTTTAGGATTTACTATGTGTATGTGTACATGATTTAGTCTATGTGTACGTGAAACATCTGTATGACGTTTTCTTCAGAGGCAAGAAGAGGGCCCGAGAACTTCTGGAGTTTTAATTTCAGGTGGTTTGTGCGTCACCATGTGAATGCTTGGAATAGAATCCAGGCCCTCTGCACAAGGGACGAATGCTCAGAACCCACTGTGCCATCTCTCCAGCCACAGTTATTTCTAAAGGCGTCCTCACCCTAATGTTATTTGGGTTAGGGTAGGGGGTTTTCTAATCTCCAATAACCAAAATTTGATTTCCCCTACTGGGCATCTGTAAGAGACCATGGTCACCTGTCTCTGCACAGAATCTTCATGATTTAAAGATCACACATTTGTTCCTCAGAGAGAGCAGATTTAGATAAATGTTTTTTGCCAAACTATGGGGTTTGTTGTTAATATTGTTTTTGTTTGTTTGTTTGTTTGTTTGTTTTTGAGTTGGGGGAGATCCTAAAGATTTTAGCTAGGAGGTCCAGCCCAAGCCCAACACAATGGGGACATAGAGACACAGCTCTCTGGGAGAAGGCAGTTATTTCCTACAGTAAGGAAGTTGTCTAGCTTGGAGTCACACAGCCCAGTTAGATGAGGGATGAAACAAAAATATTATAGAAGTCTATTTCATTGACCAATCTGAAGCATAGATTAAATTGGCTTTCTCCCAAGACTTAACATGCCCCCAAATCCCCTTATCCTGGGAAAGCATATCTGAGATGCTGACCCACACATGGCACCAGGCCCTGGCCTCCACTCAGCCCGGCAGTTATCCATGGAAGTGGCTCACGGCTGACACACAGATTGACTGGTTCACACTAATTTACTTCACAGAGATTCCATTTATCTCTTAGAGGATCCCCTGGCAGCAGCTTATAATGGCATATCCTAGGATGCCTGCCTGTGTGTGTTTTTAAAGTGGCAGTTCTTGATGAACCTGGGGCGGAAGACAGTTCACAGATAGGAGAGCAGGCATCTTTAGAACACATCCCGAGGCACAGATGGGATCAGAAAGCTTGCTTGACTCGACGGAGCAGCTGAGTATTAGCTGTGTCTGCTTTCTGACTGGAGCAAATCCGAGACACATACCATGTGTGCGGATGTTAGAGATCAGCACTTCAGCCAGGCTGGCTGGCTAGTGAGTTTCAGGGACCCTCTTGTGTCTACTTCCCCAGAAACCATTGAAGCATTGGATTTTACATGCTGGGTCTGGGGTCTACCTCAAGTTCTCATGCTTGCATGGCAAGCACTCTGCAAAAGAACCAGTTACACAGACCTGTGTTTACGCTTTAAATACTATGAAGTTGTTAATTTTGACAAATTTTCAACTGAGCATTCTAAATATCCCAGAAGATAGGGAGATGTCATACAAAATGCTAAGTCCTAGGTACATTGCAAGGGACATAGCAATCATGAACTCAGAGCAGCTAAGGTTGCCTCCTTTGGCAATGCATAAGACTGGACCTGTCATCTGTCAGTCATGAATTGAGAAAGAACTCACAGAGCTCTACCCTTCTCTGCCAAGCTACTTGTTATTTCTGAAGGAGGGTCAGTCACTCGCCTCAGGAGAGTAAGCCAACTTGTTTAAAACCCATGGTCACACAAATGGCCCATGTCATAATAAAAAAAAGGGGGGGGCATGAATGTGGGAAAGACACCTGTTGGGAAGTCAGGTGAGTGGTATTAACAGTGATGCTAAGGAGGGAGATAGGAAGGGACAGGAACCAGAGTTACCAGAAAATTCTATATGCATAGAAAAAAATCACCTAAGAATGTATTTAATCAAAGTTATAATCAATAATAAAGAAAAGGAAAACCCCCAAAATAATTTCAGCTATCAACAGGTCCAAAGAATTAGCTGGAAGACCACACTATAACTGACAAGCTGGCTACTTACATCTGAAGAAACAATGCCTTTCCATTTGCCCTCCCATACCCACCATAGCACTTGGGAAGAGCTATCAAAAAGACTAACCAGATGGATAAATAACTAAAAAGGCTAGTCAAAATTTTTTTCTATTTTTGAGACGTATAGTGGAATATTGGCTGGTGTTCAAAGACAGAGTGAATTGAAATATTTTGATGAATAATTATTTATTATTTCAAGGTGTGTGTGTGTGTGTGTGTGTGTGTGTGTGTATTTGTGTACACATGCACATGTATGCACATGGAAGCTCCAAGATGACATCAAGTATGTTCCTTTATCATTCTGCATATTCCTTTGAGGCAGGGTCTGTCCTTGAGTCTAAGGCTCATGCTTATCTAGGTTAAGCTAGAGGCTAACAAACCTCAATGATCCTACTGACCAATAGCCCTCAGAACTGGAGCTACAGGCATGCATAGGGTAGCAGGTTTACCTGGGTTCTGGAACCTGAACTCTAGTCCTTACGTTTGCACAGCAAGGCCTCTTAACCATTGAGCTATCTCTTCAGCCACTGAATTTAGATCATTTAGCCACACCGAAGAAGATAACCACATTAGACAATAATCTGAAACAACAGCAAATTTACAAAAGCAACAGCTGAGCCCCATCAGAAAGGAGGATTAGATTTCGCTTGTGCTTTGTGGTGACTGGTGCTGGCCTGAAGCTTTGAGAAACTATGAGTGCCCTCAAAGATGCTCAAAGGCAAAAGATGTTCAAGCTGTCTCCAAACCAATTAAACAGATGTAAACACAAGGTAGGCCTTCCCTGAGAACTACCGCTGTACTGTTCCTTAATGAAAAGTGGCATAATTGCATGCTACACAGCTCCTTGATCTCACATTAAATCTAATAGATAGCTGACTTGCTCTAAGCATGCCAGTCCTGGCTTTCTGTGCTGCTGTACTTAATTCCAGCTCATTATCCTTTATCATGCGACTTGTAATCCTTAAAGCCCACGATTGTGTCTGGCTGTTTGGTGAGGATTGCACTTGGTAATACAGGGATCCGGCTTCTAAGGGTGATGATTTAATTGAATGATACAGTATGATTCAGTGCTTCAAGAGTTAAGTGGACTGCTTTCCTTTTGGAATGACCTGGTTTGATTTAGTACGTTTTCTGCAGAAAACATTAAGGTAATTATTTAGTTTTCAGCTGCTAAAATGAACAGCTTTTTCCAATGAAGAACAAACATTCCTTAATTGCCATGGGCACTGGCCATTATGTTTTTAAGACACCTAAACCTAGCGGCATCCTGGCTTACATGTAAACTGGCGACCCTGTAAAGTCAGCAAGCCCTTCTGAGCTTCCTCCTTTACAGCATAATGATAAGGACATTGCCTATGGGAAGAGAATTGTGCTTAGTGGTTAATACAGATAAAATAGGAAAAAGGCTTAGAACAATGGCTCATATATAAGAGGCCTGAGTAAGGCAAGCATTATTGCAATTTTATAGCTGTGTTTGTCTAGAAAGGTGTGCTATTACCAATGTGATGTCCAGAATTCATATCAAGACATTTTACCTCATTTTGCTTGCATTACAGTGATACATAAAATATATGACCGAAAGATGGGTCCATTTTAAGTGGCTCTATTATCTGAATCTTCATTTAAGACTTCAGAACTGTAGGAGATACTTAGAGGCCCCTCTTTCTTTAACGGTGTGCACAGGCATGTTGTGACCAAATAAATCCTGCCTGATGTCACATGTAATTTTCCTTTTTCTTATAAAAAATGTGAGATATGGCAGGAAGGAGAGAGAATTTCTGACGATGTTGGCTGGACAATATGGAATATCATTGGAGACAGCTCTTGACAGCTTTTTTATGAATAAATTAAAAGAAAAGTGAATTAAATAATTACTGGGACTTGCTGATGACAGATATGAAATTCCAAAATAACCTTCATGGCAACTCGACTTGGGCTTGGTAGTTTACATGCACAATAGTTTCATACTATAGTTGTCTTGATCACATCTTCTTAAATGAACAAGCATATCATTTATACTGAAGCTGAGGACAAGTCTTGTGCTATAATTTAAATATGGTCCTTGAGCTGTGATTTTTTTTATTAAAACAGTAATTTGTTTTCATTTTATTAATGTGAGTGTTTACCTATCTGTCTGTATGTGTAACACATGCATTCAGTTGTCACAGAGGCCAGGAAAGAGTGTTGGATGTCTTGGACCTGAAATTACACATATATATGTGAATTGTCATGTAGACGCTGGGAATCAGACAGAGGTCCTCTGCAAGAACAGCCAGTGCTCTTAGCCGCTGATGCATCTCTCCAGCCCTGCTCCCTGGTCTTTTGAGTGGCTCCTCTACTAACCTTAGGTTTAGAGAAATGCTAATGTGGAAAGTGGAAGGAGTTACAGAGACAAAGTTTGGAGCTGTGACGAAAGGATGGACCATCTAGAGACTGCCATATCCGGGGATCCATCCCGTAATCAGCTTCCCAACGCTGACACCATTGCATACACTAGCAAGATTTTGCTGAAAGGAAACTATGCTGGGGCCTAGCAAACACAGAAGTGGATGCTCACAGTCAGCTATTGGATGAACCACAGGGCCCCCAATGGAGGAGCTAGAGAAAGTACCCCAGGAGCTAAAGGGATTTGCAATCCTATAGGTGGAACAACAATATGAACTAACCAGTACACCCCCTGGAGCTCATGTCTCTAGCTGCATATGAATCAGAAAATGGCCTAGTCAGCCATCACTGAAAAGAGAGGCCCATTGGACACGCAAACTTTATATGCCTCAGTACAGGGGAATGACAGGGCCAAGAAGTGGAAATGGGTGGGTGGGGGAGTAGGTGGGGGAGTGTGTGGGGGACTTTTGGGATAGCATTGGAAATGTAAATGAAATAAATACCCAATTAAAAAAAAAAGAAAGTGAAAGTTTAACCCAGCTGAGCTCCATCAAAAGCAAACCCACAACAAGAGGGTGATTACTTCATGATATGCACAACAAAAGACAGGAGCCATGGCTGCCTTATTGCTGACACTCCCCTCCATCCTCATTTCCAGGTAAGAAAGCAGTCAAATGACAACAATCTCTTCCCTAAACAGCAGGTCAAATCTTGGAAGGGGAATATGCTAATATCCATCTTAATGGATAATATATTCATGTTACTATTTCACCTAATCCTTGCTGAAAAGAAACAAGCAAAGCAGGATAAAGTAGAGACAACCTTTATATCAAACATCAGCCATAGCTAACAACATATTTGGTTTAGATACTTCCTTCACTGATAGCCCATACTCACACAAAAATATCAACCTTTCTCAGCTCCGATGTGTTTCTACATGCTGTAAATGTGGCAAACAAAACAAAACAAAACAAAGCAAAGCAAAACAAAGCAAAACAAAACAAAACAACCCAAATAACAAGAAACAAAAAACTGGATCAGAAGCTTGAGAGTTGGCAAGATCCTTGCAGCTGCATTTACATATTGAGAAGTAAGCATTGTTATTCGTCTTCCATAACATATCGCCAAAAGTCTACTATATAAAGGTGTCTGCAGAAAGGTGACAAGAGAAAATAACCTTCCCTAGGCAGTGAGAGAAACAAGACAGGGAAAAAAATTAAAAAGAAAGACAGAGAAATAGAAATTTGATGGAAGATAAATCAAACCAATAACCATATGGAAAAACAAATAACGATAAAAAAATCTTTACATATTAGCATATATTCAAACCAAGACTATTATCAGTAAATGTCAAAGAGCTTAATTCATCTGTTGGAGGAAGAGATGGCAAGATCAGCTGACAAAATCTAACACCATGGTGGATAAAACAGAATCACAAACCACAAATTGTTAAGGAAGATTAAACATAAAAGGATAGGCAGGCTTTAAATAAATGAAAAGGAAGCAGCTGTCGTGCTGATACTGCACAGGCTGGGATGCGAACCAAAGAACATCAAATAAACACACGGGAGGAATATTTTTCTCACACTAAGGGCACTATTCACATTAAAGGCAGTTTTTGGCTAATATGTGTGCATATAATTTTATGGCCATTTTAATAAAGCTCACAGACCTCCTCCCCCCCAAGGAAAGCAAAGAGAGCAAATACTAGTAAAAGAAAGCTTTGTCTGCTCTCAATCAAAGACAGAAGTGGAGGCAATATTTATAGATCTATAGGAAATCTACAAATGTAAATAAGTCTGGTACTTTAACTCATAACAATACATAGCACATATTGCTTTCATCTACACATAAAACATTCATACTATTATTGCAAAAAAAATCCCCATTAATGTCCCTAGGGATAAAATCTCTATAAACAACACCTTCAAAATCACAGTTTAATTAAATTCAAATCTAACAAGATTTTCTGTGAGCCGCTATCTTGGTTGTGTAAGGCTCTACTGAATGGGAGCCCACCTCCTCTGGTGAGCAATGAGAAATATTATGTAGGTGGCAGGAAGTTCCTTGCCTGGTCACTCCTGATGGCCTTTTGGAGCTGTGTTCAGATGATCACAGGGTACCTTTACCCTCCCTTTAGTACAACAGACTATGGTAGCACTAAACATTCCCAAGATCTTTCAAAACAAACATGTGCTGAGAAACACTTCAGAGGGATGCCTTTTAACATTGGAGAAAGAGCCAGAGAGCTGTTTTCTCTTCGGAGACCAGTTGGTGCTGGGTTCCTGTCAGCAGGATACAGTAGGGTAAGATGTGCCCAGCACCTCTTGCTCATCTAGACCATGCACTGAATTCTGGTCAATGTCAGCCATTTTTTTTTCTCTTATTTTTTTTATTACGTATTTTCCTCAATGACATTTCCAATGCTATCCCAAAAGTCTCCCACACCCTCTCCCCACACTCCCCTACCCACCCATTCCCATTTTTTGGCCCTGGCGTTCCCCTGTACTGGGGCATATAAAGTTTGCCTGTCCAATTGGCCTCTCTTTCCAGTGATGGCTGACTAGGCCATCTTTTGATACATATGCAGCTATTTTGAAAGAGAGAAGTTAGTCACCAAAGATGGAAGGTGAAGAATTAATCTCTGCTAAACTCCGTTTGCTGATTCATATAGGCAGTGGAAATTGGGGTGAGGTTAGAAAACAAGAACTGAGGGTGCTCTCTGGAGAAGGCAGCGAGGACTTTCCTACCACATCACAAAATGATTCGGGGGAAGTGGGGACGCAGATATAGTTTGGTAGGAAGGCAGTATATACTGTTGAAGAGTTGAAACTAGATTATAATCTTTTTTTAAAAAAATCGTTCTGATCTCTGAAAAATGGAAGAGCCATTGTTTAGAGTGGGTTATAAATCAAAACCAGCTACGAGAAAAGACAACTTTAAAATCCAGAGTCAAGAGAGAAAGAGATCGAGATGTTTGCTTCATTTTAATACCAACCCAGAATGGCTGAAGGATGAGAGGCAAGGAGCTTTGGAAGTAATCTGGGGGAATACAAAGAGAAGAGGAAGCAGCCCTGCCCCATTGTCAGAAACACAAGCACTTCAGTAAGAACTGTTAGGCGCACATGCATATGGGGATGCCCTTCCCTCCTTCTTAGACAGAGTTAATTCTTTTGATGTATTCCTGTTCTCACATGGTGGAACTCTCAGACATTAAATACCACCTGAGGTGCCACATGCAGGAAGGCATGATAAAGGCATGACTGCTGTCCTCACAGATATGACAGTCTAATACACAAGACAAAGACACCTTGATCAAGTAACTATGAGGATAGATGTTAGGTGAGCGGGTACCAGATGCTCTTGGGAACTGTGACGAGGCTACTTAGTTTCTAGGGAGAAGGGAAGTGTGCATAACACTATGTAGAGAGAATGAAAGTGTGTATAACACTGTGGAAGGCCTGTGTGTCTGCTCTCAGTTCTGGGTTCTTTTCCCTTAAAGCAATCCTAACAAAAACATACTCCTTTCCATTTATTACCAGTTAAGGAAATCTAAACTCAAGGTAATTACAGCAACAACACCCACTTGCATACATAAATCCAGAGACTGCACAAGAGCCAACTTTAAAAAAAAATTAGAAAAAATTTTCAAAGGCAAGAGAGGTCATTTCTAGAAGCATATGGATGTCTAGTTAGTTAAACCAATATGTAGGTGCAGTAGCACATCTAGGCTATGATTTACAATGGGGTGATTTCTTACTTAAAAGTTTTGTCTCATTCATGAAATGCGCCTACTTCTATGACACATGCTCATAATTAAAATACCTGGTCCCAAGCCCTGGTGTTTTGAGAACTACCTTATCCACTTGGGCTAACCTGCTCCACTTTATCCATGCAGATCCTGCTCCATGCAGTTACCTTCCAGGGTGAAACAATGCCATCTTCCCTGGAGTGGGACGCTTCACAAATCAGAAGTTCAGTTAGACCAAATAAGATAAACTTCATTCATTCCAGCCATTGCTCTTTGTATAGGACTTTAGGGCAAGTCACAGTGACAAGTGTTGAAGAAACAGATTTGATGGAACATAATCCAGGGCCTACAATTGCTTTTCTGTCTCATGGATCTTGACCAGTGGCTGGGAACCCATTTCTTAAAGGTCAAGATGGTCAATATTTTAGACAATGGGTCAGGAAGGACATGAGCAGGTCCTAACTACTTAGCACTGCAGTTAGGATGCAGAACCCAATAGCATGCAATATAAGGAAGAAAGAGTGTAACTGTATTCTAATAAAACTTTGTTTACCAATCAGGCCTGGATTCAGCTCACAGGCCCACAGTCTTGACCATCTTTGGCTAGCATACCAAACTACCAGCTGAGCCAGATAGATTCTACCATGATATTGAAAGTGTATTACCCCAGAATAACTATAAATGTGTCCCAATCAAAACTTTACACTTACTTAAAACACTATGAGATTCTTTGCAATAATATTTTAAATCAACTATGTAGTTCCAAAGTGTAAACTTTGGGAATGATAATGTCAGGCTGCAAAGTCTAATGGTTGGATACACCTATAGGCTTATAATGTAAGAGTCTTTCCTTCTTTCTGAGGATAAAACAGACTACAAAATGTTCATGGGACTCCATAGTAAAGGGTGCTATAGATCAAAGACTGAGAATCTGGACTGAGAGTAGAACCATTAATTCAAGGAGCATTTGTTAAGTGCCGAGTATATGACAAGTCCTGCAGTGGAAAATAACACACACAGGGCTTCCATTATTATAGAGGTCAGCTTCTGAGCAGAAAAACACACAGTAAATACAAAAGCATAAACTTGCTAATTGTACGTGCACATTAGTGATCAGAAATTCGGCCGTGGTATGTCATGAGTATGCACTCATGAAGCTTGGAAGTTGGTGAAGCAACTTTGAAAGTAAGAACTCCATGGGTAGAAATCTGGTGAAAGAACTTGTGACAGGAGGGACAACAGGTGAGATGGCAGCCAGCTGCCTAAGTGTGTATGGGTTCTCAGCTTGATAAGACCTGGGGACAAGGAGAAGGTCAGCAGAGTTGCAGGGCAGAAAATGGTGTGGTGACTGAGAAACCCAAACCTGGAGAGTCTGGGGGATGAACTCACAGCTCATCGCAGAGCTTGATGAGGTCTGTGTACTGTGTCTTCATTCACGTGGGGCACAGCATGCTCATTCTTATTATTGTGGGAGATGTGATTCTCAGCCTTGTAATACAGTTCCTCGTGCTGTGCTGTTGTGACCCCAACCACAAATTATTTTGTTGCTACTTCATAACTATATTGTGCTGCTGTTATGGACCATAATATAAATATTGGTGTTTTCTGATGGTCCTAGGTGACCCCTGTGAAAAGGTTGTTTGACGCTAAAAGGTTGACAACCTCTGGCTTAGAGGGAAATTTTTATCAAATCTATCTTCCTTTCTCCTGCTAGCTTATCTTCTGAGAAAAGCACTGTTTTTAAATAATGACGTTATCAATTCCTTGAGAACATCATATAATGTATTTGGATATATTAACCCCTTCTTGTCCCATGGTCATAGTCTATATCCCCCGATCACATTCCACTCAACCTTGAGGTTTCTGGATATTGCTTGTTTCTTTTACTTGTAAGTAATAGCTGTATATAGAACAGAGAGTTAGATAAATAGAGAAAGCCCTGTATGACTCTTCCTTGGATTTATTTTATGTCTGTAAATAACTTAGAGATACATATTTACATGAGTTTACTTCTCTATAAAAGTAAAGTTCTAGCGCTCTGTATAAACATCCCCATTCAGGAATAAGAATCATCACACAAAACAATAAGATTCAAGTGGAAGATCTTTTAAACAACAGTAACAAGGAACCAGGGAACCAGAAGCAAAACCTTCCTCAAAGAAGGTTCCTCTAAGACAATAACAGGCATCAGTGAAAAGGTGGTAACCATGGAGGGTGATAAGTAAGGAGACATGGAATAAGACTGAGAACACACATGTGTGTATATGGGCACATGTACATGCTCATGTACCCACACACAAAGACAGACAAGCTCACGGCATGGCAAGCAACCTCCCATCCTGTCTGAGCAGCTGGCCTACATCGACTGAAACTGTCCTGTCAGATCGGAATGGAGACAGGAGGAAGTGAAGTGACCTTTTGTCCATCTGCTGTGGAACATCTTCAGAGAAAGGACTGAAGTATGGCTGTTCAGAATTTTCCAGGGTCACCTGACATTTTAAAACTGTATCCAAATGAACCATCCTGCACTTATCTCTGTGTGCACTCCCTGTGTGGAAACACTGAGAGATGCTGGGAGTAAATCTCCTTGGTGACAGGGCTAAACATTCCAGTTTATTGTTGAAAGCTCAGCTGTTGTAGCATGTTGACACCTCCTGGGCTCATGCATGCCATGTATCCTGCCTGCTTGTTTACCAGCCTGTCAGAGTTGTCATTGTAGGCATTGTCACAAAGCACATGGCCACATCTCATATGTCCGATTCCAGGGTGGAACCCATGTGACCTTTTGACTTCATGTTTCACAAAGGCTAAAATTGTCCATTAGGTTGGTATCATCTATTTTCACAGCGACCTGATATGCTGTGGTATAGCCTAGACTTTCAATATTGCCTGTTAAATGTTAGTGTCTAGTTTTATAACAGAAGACCAGATGCTTGTGTATTTTCAAATGCACTCTCTGTTAGTGTGTTTTAGCTGCTCTTTTCTCAGGTTCTGAGATGACATCTAGACAATATCTAGGGGCTTAGAAAATCCTTTTGTTCTCAGTGATGAAAAAAAAAAAGTCTTTGTGTTGTTAAAAAACAGAGGATTTCTCCCAAAGATTGAGTTGGCAGACATGCTACACGTTTGTCTGTCTAGTGTTTGTATTCGTGAAGAAAATAATAGCCAGTAAAAGTCCAACCCCATCTGATTTCTCTCCCTTTTATTTCGGGGCAGATGCTTTTCTACCTCAATGTTCTGAAAAGGACCAGGCTCTGCGTGCTATACCAACGCCACAGTAAAGGAGAGACTCCCATGACAGTGGAAGTATCTGAATCATAGCTGCAAACAAGTCATCTGTGACTATCCCAAGTCACTATCATTTAAAATTCAAGAAATCATATGGAAAATAGTAATGAACAAAAATTAAAATGAGTGGCTTTCTTTACAGGCTTCCTCTTAGACATGGCCGTTGATTCCAAGAGTCACCTTTCTAGCCAGAGAAAGAGACTCTCATGCTACCTAGTAGAAGAGAAGTCATTTTTTTCTTTAATCTGAAAAGATAGTGGCTTCATCATTAAAAAAAATCCAACCAACTAGAATACAAAGCCCTTTGACCTGGCAGATCAAAGGTTAGGCAGCAATTTTGAATAATAAATGAGACCTGTTGACCTCTTGACCTGAATCTGGCAGGGTGAGAGTGTTCCGTCCTTCAGCAGATGCTGAAGGCAGACACTTGCACAGCCAGCCAGCTAATGACCTGCCTGAGCCCTGAGCTTCAGTGTGGTGGAGCATGAGCAAGAATGTTCTTCAACCTGCTAGGTCACAGAAGAGATATTTATAGGAATATTTCCATTGTTGCCTTGAAGGCATTGCTCAGTAGGTCTTTGTGCCACCACTATATCTGCAGCATTCAATAGATGCCTAACCATCGGCTGAAGGTGGTTTCCGTCCAATTCTTCAGTTTTGGTCTGTGCATTTCAGGTACAATATCAACAAGGTGATTCTATTTATTTTATTTTTCCGATGAGAGGACTGCCTTATTTTTAAAGTGATTCTTGTCTTTCATTACAACAAACAGCCCACGGATTTCAACAAGGGATTCAGATGTGCATGGTATACGGCTCTTCTAAGGAAAGGTTTATAAAATGACATCAGATGTAATAGCTAGGTTTACCATTCAGGTTTATCAGACTAATATAGGATTCTAATGTGTAACGTAAAATTTCCAGAAAAACAAAAATGGAGGTGAAGCTTTAGACTAAACAACACATCTTTGCTATTTAAATTTTCATGTTGCTTCTGGAAAACAATCATCTGTTACAAAGTCGATTTGGGAGGTGTTTCCGTCCTCTTAGTAAATATCCCATATGTCTGTTTTGACGCGCTTAATTAACAGCAGGCACAATGCATTTAATTTGTGTTTACCTGTCTTAAATTTAAAAACAAAAATATCAGAACTTGGCCAAATTGGAATTTAGCTAATTAGATTTATTCTGCTGGGTCTCCCTTGAGCTTTCAACTAGATTATTATGTTTTTCTTTACCATTCATATTAAAATCTTATCAACCGCTAGATTTTGCCAAGGGTCAGTTAGTTAAATAGTGTTATCTCCTCTGGGGTACCAGACAAGGAAGGGATACTTTGAATGAATTTTTATTTGCTACAAATTAGAAAAAACATTGGCAATAAAGGAAAATCCGCATACACATCTCTCTGTCTGTCCCAGGCAGAAAGAAACTGGCACTGAAAGCGAGTTGCTGCTCAATTGGTTTTAAGCTCATTCAACTTGATTTACTGCATAAACATGGATGGAACACGGTTGGTGTGTGAGTCTGCTAATCATGCTACAGCTGTCTCTTACAGAAAACGGTGTTGTCTGTACTGAGCTTTTCTATAATCACAAGCTTTTTAAACACAAAGTACTTGACCTGGGTGCAGTCATGTTCTAAATAATACTATGGAGTTTTGCTGTCTTACTCAAGCTGAACTATAATGCAGAAAAAAAGAAGTCCGTTCACCAGCTTGTAGGACATATAAAGATACTCCATAGGAGCGTGGTGGTGTGTGGGGCAGGGCACTTTGCTCCAATGAAACACTTTACATGCCATTCTATTTTAACCTCACAATGAAGGGTGTGTGAGATACATGTGGTTCTAAGCTAGAAACTGCCATCTGCTCTTAAACAAAGAATAAGCCACTAAATAGAGAAAAGTGGTAGAAGTGCAATTGTGCGGATGGCACGGAAGGGGAGGTCTCTAAGATGAAGAGTAACTCAGAGCTGTGGAGCTGCGATGTAATGTAGGAGTGCGGATGTGTATAAATCACATGACCAGCTTCTGAGGGCTCCTCCCTCTTTTACTCTCAAAGTCAGTTAGGATGTGAAGCAGGAGCAAAAGAAGCTGGAGACTACAGAGTCAGGGAGTCTGTTCTTCCTCCACAGAGGAGAGAGAAGGTAGAGCCACAGAGAAGAGGCAAGAGGAAGAAGAAGCAGGTGACAGAGGTACAGAGGAGAGAAGGGAAGCAGAGAGAGACAGAGACAGACAGAGAGATAGAGAGAGGCAGGCAGAGGAACACACGCATATACAGAGAGACAGAGACACATACAGAGAGTGCACACACATGCCCACACATGCTCAGGAAAGTGAGAGAAGAAGGTGGAGGTAGGAGTTATGAGAGTGAATCTGAGCTCCCACCAGCAGGAAGTTGCTTGAACAAGGCCTGCCTTGCCCCTATCTTCTCTAAGTCTGCGCTTAAAAGAGTGATTTTGTTGATGGGGCCAAGGCTTTGTTGGTAAATCCACTATAGCAGGGAGACCTGAGCTTCAATCCCCCAGAACCCATGTAATTAAGGCAAGCATGATGGGTTGTATTTTATAATTCCTGCACTGTGGATAGAGAGATGGGTGAATTTCTGGGACCTAATGGTTGAGCTCCAGTTTCAGGAAGAGACTTGCCTGAATAAAATAAGGGGAACAGTGATGGAGAAAGATACCTGAAGTGGCCTCTGACCTCTAGGTGCATTCAGACTCACTCACAGGCATGCACACCTACACATACATGGCACATGAGCACACACAGAGGCAATTATTTCGAACATCCTCAGGCTTCTCTCTGTGTTCCCCACAGTACTTCCCCACCCCTGGTCTTCCAGCAGGATAGAACTATTGTGTCCTTGAACAAAACAGCTTCTGCTGAGGCTCCTCTTTCTCCTCCAAGTCCAGCTGAGAGTGTACACCAAAGGAGCTACTACCTTTTAAGGGGCGAGGGACAAGGGAGGCAAATGGACCAATCTACGTGCTCTAAACTGAAACAAAAGAGCAATTGTTCTCATCTGTCAGAATGACAAAATGAGCAAAGCAAATTCAGTCAAAATGGCTGTGTGTAGCTTCAGTTAGAAGATTTTGAAGACCAGTAGAAATTATTCCACACTAGATCTAAAGCAGGGTGAGTGACCTCTGGCTTTGGAGTTAATTTCATCTAGGCAATCAAGCAGATTAAAGATAATATCACACTTTGTCCCCATAACTCTCAAAAGACAATGTACAGTTGAATTTCTTCCGTCATATATAAATCAAAATGTTACAGCGAGAGGTACAACCATTCCAGAAGAGATGTCTTTCTCTTCAGTTTTAATGTACATGCGTCTCACCTTTTGGTTTCTTGACTGTTTCTCACTTTTATCCTTTCTTCAGGCATTAAGAAATACATTTCTTAGCTGTAAATTCTCTGTGCTTTCAGACCCCCAACTGGCCTAACAAATCATCCAGAGTTTGATATTCCTTGCATTTATCCTGTTTCTCCATCTCATCACCCAAATGCAACTGATGAAAAATAAATATTTTCAAATTTCATGTTGAGGACATTTATTTGATTATTGTCCTGTGTCCTACCTATTAAAAACCATTTCTCAGCCTTCAGCTAGAGTATTCCTTTTACACTCATCTCGTAATATAACTCAGGCTGCCTTCAGTAGGGGCTGCCACCTTTAGTTTGCAAAGTTGGTAAAGACAGAAGGAATGAGCTCATTTATTTCAACTATTTAGCAAAATGAGCTAAGGCCTGCATTTGTGTTTCTCTATTATATTATTCTATGATAGCCTGCCATGTATTACACTGTATCAAAGTCAAATATTCATGTGTGTGTGTGTGTGCACATGAGTGTATGAGTGTGTGTGTGTATGTGGGGTTTGTTGATATTTAAAACATAGGCTGAGCACACAAGTCGACACTGTCTCAGAACAAAGAACTTATATTTCTTTCCTTTCCTTTCTGGTTTTCCTTATGCTGCCATGAAGTCAGTTTCCCCTGCCCCCCTCCCAATCTTTACTTCACCAAAGTGTTTCTAAAAGACTGCCTAGACTGAGGTCTGGGAGTCAGCAGGGCGACACTTAGAGGTGTCTCTCAGTATGGATGGATGGAACTGGCTCATCAACTGTCACCCACATCACCCAGGCACCCATGTGAGAAAGGCTCACTATGTACCACGCTGGCAATTATCTGGTGAATCCAGCCTAGTAAACTGCCCAGGCTGATAAAAAGCTCAAAGAATAAATATAATTGCTTTGGGAAAGAACAAAGAGTCCTTTCTAGTGATTCAAATGTGTTTTCTTAAATGATCAAATTTCTGGCAGCAAGCTCATCCAGTCCACAGACTATTATAGATGTTATATAATCTGCCTCAGAATGCAGCATAAAGACAGGTTGTAGTAAAATGTAAATTCTTAGTATAATGTATGCTGAGTATATACACATGTGAGCACATCACATACAACACACATATCCAAACATCACACACAACATACATATCCATGTATCACACGACACACATATATGTGCCATACATAACACATATATTTACATGCATTACAAACAGAATATGTATATACATGTATTATATAATAAGAAATAGATTCAAAATATACACAGATATATGCAATATACATGCATTACACATACAGAATTTATACATACATCACACAGTACATACACATGTATTGTATATGCAATACAAACATATTCATATACCTCACACATAGTACACACAAATATACATATACATGTTACACTTACACATGCAATACCCTGAATGAAGAATTTAGATATTATGAAGTAATATTGAAAAAGTAATATTGTAATATTGAAATATTGAAATTGTGTTTTATTGAAACCAATCATAATATTGGCTTCAATATTGAATTATCGAATGAGGATTTTACGTTGAGTTGATTGAAAGAAAAATAAGTTTTATTGAGAGTAGAAATTTGGCTTAAACGATCAAACAATGGCTATTGCCAAGTTGGACTTGGCTAGAATAACAAACTTCACTTGCAGGATAATTTATGTTATTGGTTCTTACTATGTTGGGCTTTCCAGAGAGCACAGATGCCAAGAGGTGCTCTCGTCAGAGAGAACACTTAACTTACTACTGTGTCCACGCTCCTTCCTCTGTCATAAGCAGGGACAGAATGCTATGTGCATTGTTTAGTAACTTTTTCCTGAACTTTCAAACCACCTTTAAAAAAAAAAAAAGAAAAAAAAAAGAGGTCCATTGCTTCTTTTGGCATGATAATAGGAACAAAACCTCCACTCAGGTGGACTTGGTAGCACACCCATGCAGTCGCAGAACTCTGGGGACTGAGATGGAATTGCCAACTCAAGCCCAGCCTGAACATAAACAATAAGTACCAGGCCAGCTTGTAGAGATAGTGAGACCCTGTCTGAGAAACAGAGTGGAAGCTGGGAGATGAAGAGGGGGAAAGAGGGAAGAGAAGAGAAGAGGAAAGGGCAGGAAAAGGCAGGAGAGAATCAAAATAACAGCCACAGTCAGGGCTTGGCCTGAACATCTTGGAATGATATGCTCAGGCACTTGCTCACACTATCTAGGAACCCTAGAAGTCAAGAAGTGGCAGGTGTGTGGTACACTGGTATGATCTTGTAGAAGGAGACCTAGGTGAGGTCAAGAGGGACAAGTCCCATGGGCCTGACAGGAGTGTAGTAGCACCAGCCATCCTAAACCTCAGCTCTCTCAGCCTTTAGTGAAGAGGATCCTACTAGTTAGTTTCCAAGATTCCCATGAGCCATGGGATAATCTGAAATACCTAACGTCTGTATAGAAATACAATCCAAAAGATCTGTATACTATTGTATATCACTCATATCATGTTTTAGATAAAGAAAATGAAGTTCAAAGAAGCTGACCAAGATGACACTAAGACTGTAACTGTACTCCAAGCTCCATCAAAGGAAGGGTTCCCCCCACCACACACACACACACACACACACACACACACACACACACACACACACACATTCACATTACTATAGACAAGCCAGATGTCTCCTTCCATGCAAATTTTCAAATGGCAAATCTCTACCCCACCAGTCCTGTGGTAGGGATCACTATTGCATGGTAATGGCCTCTTGCTAAGCCCTGAGCATAGGAAATCCCTTACAGTATCATCACTGTTGGAGCTGGGGACTCCCTGCCGGGGAGACAAGTCTCCTAGAGGTCCTTAGTAAACAATGATTCTTGGCCTGAGCTAAAGGAGCAGACAGAGGTAGATGTTCTCCCCCCTTCAAGACCTCCACGCTGCTACGTGTGGATCATGAAAACAATCAGAGCTTCGATGGTGTAAGAAGGTGGACAGGAGTCAGTCTGTTACCTTTGTGACAACAATCTTAATAGCAGCCATCTTGGTGAATGAACGTGAGGATGCGATCAGTATCCACTCAGCTGCATCAGGTTTCTAGCAAATAATGGATGCACAGGAAGGAATTCTTAACTTTTTGATGTTGAAGTAGCAGTCACAGCAGGACTATGGACAGGTGGGACAGACAGATCTGAGTCCACTCTCCTTCCCCAAACCTCAAATGATGCAGCTCCATGTCCATCAGTTCTTACCCTAAAATCTACAGCTTTTGGGTTATTCAACTTTTTTTTTCCTAGACAGGGTATAACTGTTTTTCTCTACACAGCCCTGGCTGTCCTGGAACTCACTCTGTAGACCAGGCTAGCCTTGAACTCAAAAATCCACCTCCCTCCCAAATGCTGAGATTAAAGGCATGGGCCACCACTGCCTGGGTGGCTTATCCAATCTTTATGGTAATTATCTTTTAATAGTTAATAGACCATCAATTGCCCACATTTTAAGTATTATAGCTGACAGTCAAATTGGTATTGCCTGTTCATACTACTTAGTAGATTTTGCATGCTCCAATAGAGTCTATCTTGCCTAACAAAGTTAGAAACATGAGAAAAAAAATGATGTAGCTAGTATATAAAATACAACATAAATAATCAAAAATAGCAGTTCGAGGGAAAGGGAAATGGGTTAGAGAAGGCACCAGGGGTTATAATCAAAGTCATTTTTACATGTGTGAAATTGTGAAAAAATAAAATTTTAAAACTCTAAAGCAAGTTCTGAAAAACTGGCACACAGGCGAACACTGTGTATCTAATTTCATTGGTCAGCTACAGCTCTATTCAATAGCACTTCACAGATACTGCATCTTTGATCTTGGAGGAAATGGCTTAAGGGTGCAGAGAAGGAGGAGAAAAGATTATTTGATTATCTCTCAACATGATGATTTAGCAATTCAGCATCTATTAAAGTATATTCTCAAAGCAATGGCAGATTGATTTCTGAATTATGTATTCAATAAAGTTAACATCTACTAAGTTGCTGTTGGAAGACGGTACTAGAAAATATTCCAGAACCTTCTGTAGATCACTCTGGACAACGGAAACAATGAATGAAGCTGCTGCTGTTTAACTTTCAGCTATCAATGGCAAGTACCTTCTATTTCATTTTTTTAACAGTGAAAGAAATAGTTTCAGAATGAAATATTTTGGTTGACTTTTTAATCAAAGAAACATACTACTCTTTAAAACCTTCATGTGTGCCTGTGTTAGTTCAGGCCTGTGAGTGATTACCACAATGTCTATGTAGAGATCGGAGGACAACCCTGGATGGTAATCATCCCCTTCTCTCATCTTTACCCACTGAGACATCTCAGCACCTACTTTTTATGCTTTGACATTTACAGACTTAAAATTATGAAATTCTCAGAGTTTTGGCCTCTCAGGTGTGCAGAAGAGCAGAGTATTGAGCTAATGTCTTGATACATGCCTCAGGCAGCCTTCAATGGGTATTGACTTACAGTTTAGTATTGCACTCTTGGTTTGGATAAAAACACTTTTCCCTCTTTTGATTGAAAGACAAGATTTTTGCTTGTATCATTTATATCCACCAAGCCCTGCTTTTTCCCAGAACAGAATCAGCTGTCTCCATTCCCCGTACCAATGACCTTGAATGATGACAAAGTATAAAGAATTTTTTAAAAAAAGTATATGGTTTCCTTCTGGAACATAAACTTTTGGGGTTGGAAAGATGTCTTAGAGGATAAGAGGGTTTATTTCCCATGCAAAGCATCTGTGTTTGGTTTCTAGCATCTTTTTGGTGGTTCAAAAAATAAGCATGACCCTAGTTTTGAAAGATCTATGCCTTATCCTGACCTTTGTGGGTACTACACTGACAAAGTACGCACACATACACATTTGTATAAGGTAAAAAATTAAAAATCAAAGTCTTAGAAAATCATTTTTAGAGGTCAGTTGGATACTAGCTTCCCTGATAGACTCACTTTTCCCTGCAGTATCTGGAAGCAAAATTCATCCACAGAGAGCTTCAATGTGAGTTTGCTTTATTTGCTCTGGCATTGACCTCCAACCTGATCTGAAAGAACCTCCTTCTTTCAGAACGAGAAGTTATTCATTGGCTATAATAACTCTATAATGGACGTTGTTAGTAGGAACCAGCAATTGTGCTCAAATAAGGTTTCGTAATCCCAACTACCACACTTATACAAGAGGATGAAATCATTAGGAAACTTCCCCTCTGACGGCCACAGTACAAAGCCATGAAACTGATGTCTGGAACTGTGGACTGATGCGTGGTGATTAGAAAGAGAGAAGGGGGATCATTAGGAGTGTGCACAGGCTCTGGTTCTAGGTGACATCCTGCCAAACATGGTCTCTGAACTTGAAAGCTCTTCCAGTGAGCAAATCTGCCACATCAGAGATCTGCTGCCAGGCTATTGTGTGCCCCACTGCAATCAAGAGATGTGAGAAATAAAGACAGTAAGTCTCTTGGATAATCATTACAAACAAATAAAAAGCCTTTGATACATGCAATTATTACAAGTTGAAATGCAAGCCAGGGTTAAAGAGGCAGCTTAGATACACACGGCACATTTATCACAGCTCCACAGACAAGATATTGAGCTGTCTGTGAACAAAACAGAGACAAACAGGAAAGCTTTCAGCACTGAATGGTGGTGGCTGAGGTCCTTGATAGATGATGAGCTAGATGATGTGAAGCTGTCCAATGGTTTTCTGCAAAATACAGTAAAGGAACTCGAGGTCTTCCACAGTGCTCTCTGAGCACAGATAAACAGCTACTTTATTATGACCCAGACTGAAGTTGCCCCTCGCTCCATATCTGGCCACTTCCTGATGCACACCATTGGCTTGGCTAGCCAACCATTGACTTTAAATAAGGATCTGCCATCTTCATACTTTAAAAGCAAAACCAGGTTCACTATATCAGAGAGCTTGAGCTGGTTGAAAGAATCAAGCTCGGAGAATGAGTGGGCTAGATTAACTGTGATAGATGCTATCTAGTGGTTCCCTTAATCACAAGCTTCCACGGGTCTCTTATGTGAAAAGCAAGCATTATGCATAAAAGCAGGAAGAGGGACAGGAGGAGAATAATATCAACGATTGACGTTAGCACCAAAACCAAAGCTTCAAGTAGGGAGTGACTTTCATTTGCCTCAAGAGCTTCCTGGTAGATAAATCAACTTGAGCTTTCTTTTCTCCACAAAGCTAAATTGGACTTAGTGTCTGACAACAGGCTATGTGAATATTCTAGAACTCAAAGAAACATTATGGCATTGTTTAGAAGATAAAGGAATGATAATGAACAACTTCAAGTCCGCTGTGCTCTGTATTCCCCAAGTTACTTAGTCCTCTAAAGACATACCTAATTATTCTATGAAACATTTTTGCTTGAGGTCATAAATTACACTGAAAGCAAGGGGGTTTTGTTGGATTTATCTTGGTGATTTATGCTCTTGGTGCAAAAGTAGACAATTTAAGATATATACTTGGTTTTTCCTCGTCATTTTTTTAGGGTGAAATTTCCTATCTCACAGAGCAATAGCCAAAAAGATGGTCCTAACTGTACATAGTGAACTTTGGTCCGATGTGATTCATAAAATGTTTCCACAATTCAGTCAATCATAGAGGAGTCAGACCTTCGGAAAATAATCTTTCTCAAGTTATCAACTAGACTCATTTCTTAAAGTGGAAGTTTAAAAAAAATCAGACAAAAATCCTGATATCATTTGACAGTCTTTTCATTACTAGCCTACATAAAGTTTAAAAGAAACATATTTGCATTGTTCACTTATAACTTCTGTAACACTCATTTTGAGTTGTTCAGTAAAGAAACTCAGATCCTCCTTTATATGACCAGTGACCCCCATCTCAGGTATGAGGTGAGCCCTTATGGTCAACCATGAATCCAATCACGGCATTGTCAGCCTGAACAGCATTCTTCACACTTTTTCTTTTTCTTTTTCTTTTTCTTTTTCTTTTTCTTTTTCTTTTTCTTTTTCTTTTTCTTTTTCTTTTTCTTTTTCTTTTTCTTTTTCTTTTTCTTTTTCGTTTTCTCTCTCTCTCTCTCTCTCTCTCTCTCTCTCTCTCTCTCTCTCTCTCTCTCCCTCCCTCCCTCCCTTTCTTCCTTCCTTCCTTTCTTTCTTTCTTTCTTTCTTTCTTTCTTTTTGATGATGTGAAATGCTGCTCCTGCAGACAGTCAGTGGGACAACACAGAGCGGGGCTTGCCTATCAAACTGATTACTTGATGTAATAGTAAGCAAGCTTAAGTGAACTGTGTGTCTTCAATCTTCCCAATCACTTAGGGATGGGCATCAGAGCTCCCCATCCATCATTCCTGGCCTGTACCCTACGATGTATCAGCAGTCCTGGGCTGACCTAAATGAGAGCGAGAGCCTCTGTGCTGCTCACAGTAAGCAATTGCTATCCTCTGAATTACAGGGTTGTGATTCGATTGCTAATACGGCCAACTTGATGTATACGTGAAGTGTCCAGGGAAGATATTTTTTTTAGGATCTTCTAAAGATTAATTTATACCCTGGAAATGGAGACCAATCACAGAATCAGAAAATATGTCAAGGTATTTTTCTTGTAGGCAAGAAAGCCCGACTGTTACCACAGTCATTAATTTATTTCTGGCACCTTTATCTGCAGCAGAATTTAATAAACAAGGTGTCTATTTGTTATCATGTTGGCTTGATCCAATATGATAATTAGTTTCTGTGAAGCCAAATTTATTTGGGGAGGAATTACATGCTGTGAGGAATATAAAAATCTCAAAATGTCAGCTGTAACTCAGAACCTAAATTTTTCAACCAAAACAATTTAAAACTGACAATATAATGTTTCTAGTTGTATGATCTGTGATATCTCAGAACTCAGATGTTATATAAAATACTGGGTGGTTATGCATCACACTATTTCATTTACTAAGATTAAAGTGTTTGGACTTAAAATTCAAACTTGTTACAGTTTTACTTATTTGCATATATGTGGGAGAGCACATTGTCATAATATGTACATGGAGGCCAGAGGACACCTTGTAGGAGTCAGTTCTCTCTCTCTGCCATATGGGACCTGGAGATCAAACTCAGGGCATCAGGCTTGTTGGCAAGTGCCTTTATACATTGAGCCATCTCTGCAGCCCAAAATTCAACTTTAAAGAAACTCTCCAGGTCCATGGCAAATCTTTCAAAGCATATTGCCTAATACCTATGAGGCTTGTTTTCTTGGGCTTCCATATTTAAACCAAAAAAGTATGTTGTTTGGCTATTCTTAATATTGCTGTGCACATTTATAATCATAATATTTTGGGGCTTATGCAAAGACTTTCCCAGGAAGAGACATCCATTCTTCAGTATGTATAAAAGCATCACCATTTTCCATATATAGTGCTAATAGAACAGAGAAGACACAAGTTCTATCCACAGCTCAGGTGAGTGTGGAAACACAAACCAGACAAGTATAATGGTGGCTTCAGTGGGAAGCAAAGCTACCCCACAGTGAGCTTCAGGTGCTGGGGAACCTGAAGTTTATGAGCTCTATTAGAAGACTGTGGGCCCAGTAAGCACAAAGTCCAAGCTTTCATCCCCAGCATCAGAGAAAGAAGGTGTGAAGACACATACCTCTAATCCCCATACTTGGGAGGTAGAGGCAGAAGGATCAGAAGAAGATTACAAGGTCAAAGTCATCCTTGGCTTTATAGTGAGCTGGAGGCCAGCAAGGACTCTATGAGATCCCACCACAAACTAACAAGTCTCAGGGATCTTCTCAGAAGAAGAAAAACAGGAAGAGCCAGAGGTCGTGGGTGTCTACAGCAAGGCAGTATTTTATAGAGGCAGCAGGGCACACGTACACATGAACCATGAGAATGATGGCTACTGTACACACAAGATCGTCTTCAGATCAAAACAGACAAAAATCTCAGGATGTCAGGGGGAAGGCAGTCAGGAAATCCCACCCCTAGCTGAAGAGGTGATGTCTGTCAGGAAGGGGAAAGTCAGCTCTCCTCAGGTATGTGGCTGCAACCCTTTTCTGGGGAGCCTTTAAGCAAGCTCAATGAACTCATTTTTCTCGTCAAGTTGGATTATGGTAAAATTGCACCAAATGGTACCTGTCTGGGGTGACTGGAGTTTTGATTTCGTCTTCCAAGGAAAGTCAGTGCAACAGATGGATATGAGACACCATCAGTGTTTAGCCATTGTCCCTAAATAGTTTACAGCCAACATGGCTCACCTACAGAACAAAAAGAGGAACATACAGAGGACACAGGGGGCATGAAAGAGACTACCAAGCCAACTGATAGGGAAGGAAGGAAAACTGGAAGAAAATGTCATCCCACAAACCGATTTTAAAAACAGCCCCACAGATGTCTCTGAAAAACCTGTACAAATAAGCCATCAAAGCCTTTTCTTCCCCACACCCCTCATTTGTGAGAAACCAACATTTTAT
Source organism: Mus musculus (assembly GCF_000001635.26). Taxonomy (NCBI): domain Eukaryota; kingdom Metazoa; phylum Chordata; class Mammalia; order Rodentia; family Muridae; genus Mus; species Mus musculus. The sequence goes on along the minus strand of NC_000075.6, from coordinate 74,237,236 downwards.
AAAACATTCCCCACACACAGGTTACCAGACATCTCGCTGATACTGTCCTGCTTAGGAGACGGTCTCCGGGAAAACCGTTTTCCCTACACTGCCTGAGAGTCCTGATACATTTCTTAAAAGCCCTAATAACCATGCAGAAAAGTGTCAAATTGAGGATTTAAAGGCAACAGCTATGCTCCCCAGAGAGAGGCTGGGAGTGATTCCCGTGTACCTGACATAACTCAGAAACAGGAGAGCCATACTGAGCAGTCGGCAGGCAGAATCCTCTCGTGCCACCTCGATAAATCTACAAGAGGGTGCATGGAGGTTTATGCGAGCTGTGTGTCCAACACGTGTTAGAAAATCAGTCTCGTTATATTTTCCCTGTAAATCCTTCCAGGAGTCGGCTGGGTTTAAGGGGGACCTTCACATTTGGAATCAAGAAATGAGTATAGATTTTCTGAGACAGCCCAGACTGCAATATGCTGTTCATACAATATATTTGGGGCAAGAATATGTAGGTGCTGTCAATCAGTTGATGGATTCATACCAAGAAGTTCCAGCTGGCCCACTCTTCTTGGATCCCTCAGAAGAATAATGAAAAGACTTGCTTTTTACAGGCCAACAGTCTCCATAGAATCCCTTACAATCATAAGTCTTTGTGACCTGAACAGACAAAGCTGGGTCTCCCACTTAGTTCATCCAATCAATTTTACAAATGACCAATAATGTCACACATATTAGCAAATCTAATCGCACTTCCAAGTATACCCAACTGAAAAATTATCATCCCACCAACATAGGATATAAATACAATTGTTTTTTGCAGTGGGGTTTCATGTAGCTCAGGCTGGCCTCAAATTTGCTGTGTAGCTGAAGATAGCCTTCAATTTCTGATTCTTTTGCTTTCACCTTCAAAGTGTTGAGATGATAGGTGTGAACCATCATGTCTGGGCTAGAACCCAGGGCTTTGTGCAGCCTAGGCAAGCACTCTATCTACTGAGCGTAAACATGCTGAAATTGTTAGTATAGAAGGAGAAACACTGGAATGTATATAAAAAGTTATATTATGGAAAGTAGTAGTCTAGTGTATGCTATTAATACTTTGCAGAATAATTGCTAAATTTTAAGAGGGACTTGCAATTACTAAACCAAATTTTCTATTTGGAGATTTTAAAAAAATCAGTTTTGTCTCAGGTATCTTGGAAATGTTTTAAATCCAGCGCTCCTCAGTTTTGTCAGCTTTGTTATAGCTCCTTTGCCCATAATTCTGAACACAACCCAAGTCGCTGTAGGTGAAAAAGGTAAAATAAGTGTGGTTTTTAGGTATTCCAAATTAAGACTTCACTACAGGGAATTTTACTCTACATTTATTATTTTTAAGAAAAATTAGTGGACTTGTCACTCTTGGCTAATGAAGATCTGTTTTGGTTTTACGTGATTAAAAATCATATCAGGGGATAGGGAGATGGCTAGTGGTTACAGGGATGCTCTTGCGCAGGCTCCAAGTTCAGTTCTCTGCACCTCTATCAGGTAGCACAGGACTCTCTGTGACTCCAACTGCAGGAGCTCTGACCCTGTCTTCCAGCTGCACCTACACTCCTATTGCACATACCCCTGCCCCCTGACGCACACATGATTAAAAATAAAAAAATACATAAGCTAAATAAGAAAATCACTATTATTCTAGTTCCATATCTCAACACAATAATTTTGAAGGCTTTTAAAATGCCAATTTAAAAAAAATTCAGACTTGATTTAAAAGTTCCTGTGAGTAGCGTTCCACAAAAATGAGAGTTGGATGAAAAGGTGTGTGCATGCGTTAATAAAGTCAGGCTGGACAGTGACTGCTTCCTTTGGTGGCTGGTAACTATCTTCTCACTTAGACTCACAGATATTCAATAAGAATTTATTTCTAGACTGTGAAATATTAACAGGCATAAACGTAAGCACAGATGACACAGAGGGTGAAATTCTCCTGTTTTCTGTTTCTCTATTCTTCAGAGTTATGCAGTGCCCAGTCTCAGAAGACCTGGAGCTACGTAACATGTATCTCAGATGAGAAAAAAAAAAAAAACCACAAGGGCTTAGCATAATTTCACATTTTCTTTGTTTCTCGTAATATCATTTTATTTATTCAACTATTTAGTCATTTCTTTGGTTTTTCATGTGTGCGTGGTGTATGTATTCACGTGTGTATGTGTGGTTTTGCACATGTGGAGGTGCATATCTGTGCACATGGAGACATAAGACTGCCACTAGGTGACTTCTTCAGCTGCTCTACTTTTATTTACTGATGGAAGACATCTTCATGGGGTTCCCTGATTCTAGCTGGTCTAGCCAGTCCGTTTCCCAAGAGGACTCTCCTGTCTCCACCTCTCAGGTGCTGGGATTATAGGCAGCGGTCATGTTTGTCTGGCTTTTACATGATGTCTCGAGATCTGAAGTCAGGTCCTCCTGATTTCAGGGCATTTCAGGGCTTTAACCACTGAACCCTCTCCTCAGTTTCCTTTCACATTTTCTGATTCAATCATTTCTAATGCATTTGATTTTATTCACTTTTCCTAAAGGAAACATTTTAATACTCACCGCTTCCATGAAATAATACTTTTCATTATATAATTCCTAATGGAAGTAATAGTCCAGATTTATATAAGAAACTCCATAAACCCCAGACCATTTCTTTTCTGCTTTTGTATTCTGTAGAAAACAAGTTAAAAGTTGTCTATAGGAGATACACTATGTGTTTTCACTGTGGTTACACAAAGAAAGTATGTTTGCATATAGGAGGGGACAGAGCATCTTAACAATAATTTTCAAATAGGATCAGACATCTAGCATATTGAAAGAGGATATAAGACAGCAGGAATCGTCCTAGAATATATTTACACCATTGTCTAAAATTTAAACATAATATATACACATACTTATATGTTTATGTTATGATACACATGTTGTTCTGATGTATAGACATTTTAAAAGTCAAAGTAAGGAACTTGGGAGTTCTGTTTTCTCCTGAGAACTAGCATATGAGCTGTGCCAAACACAGCAGGAGAATCTCTACTGTGCCTGAAAATTACCAAGTGAGTATGCACTTCATGTGTGAATGTGGGCTAATTGTTGATGCTCATGAGAAATGATTCCTAGCCAGTTCCTGCAATGTGTCAAGGAGTCGCTTTAAATCTAGGTGCTGACACTTTGAGTATTACACTATAATCAATACTATTTGCTACATGCTCTGCACAGAAATAAAATCATGATTCTTCTGAAAGTAAAATTTCAATCACTAATACAAACATCTATACTTAGAAGTTTAGAGTCTCAGACATAGTCCCTAAAATAATTTTATAACTATGCTAAGAAAATTTGTTTAGGTTTTAGAATGTTAGTATCCAAAAGGCAAACTTATCCTTTATAAATTACATCATTATATACAATGTATCACATTATTATTATGTGTATGTATGCATTTCTGTATGTGTATGTGCACATGAGTACAGTACCTGCTGTAGCCAGAAGAGGGCATTAGATTCCCCTGAATATAGAGTTGCAATTGTTTATGAACCACTTGATATGGGTGGGTGCTGGGAATTGAATTCAGGTCCTCTGCAAGAGCAGTAATCTTAGCCACTGAGCCATCACTTCAGCTCCCAGTGTATCTGTTGGTTTATTTTTTAATGTAGGCAAATCATGTATTGTGAAAGAGGGGTTTGAGCTTACTTTGTTTTAGTATAACATGCATAAACTGGTTCCTAGTTCACATGCCACATGTCACATCTGTGACAGAGTCAATTATGAGAATTTAAAGCTCTCAGCATTTCAGACATGTGTCTGAAACTAGAGAATGAAAAAAATTAATTTGAACTTGAGTATAGATGTCCATAATTGGATACATGTTGACCTCTGTGTGTTAACAGCTGTCCAGATGTCCACAGCACAGAGAGTTGATCACTGACACTAATGCTGTGTGATCACTTCGCTCATCCCACCATCTCAAAGGGTTCCAGCCATTCAGGTAGCATTGGAGGAAGGCATTTCAGGAGCCACCGAGAGAACAGCTTTCATCGTTACAGTAGGCTGAATCATTAGCGCAACCACTTCCATAGAGAAATAATTAAATTCTGTATCTCCAAATTTTCTAGAACCTGAAGTGTGGCATATACAACTATTTACAGATTGGCCCCAACCCTAATTAAAACCTGGCTCCACCTGTGCCCCTCTGAGACTGTACTTGAATTATGCACCTCAAGTAGCCTTTCACAGTTTTGTGCTTTCGTCTATCGGATATCAAATCCTCATCTAGATCGTTTTTAAAGGGCTGGACTGCAAAGTAGGGAGGCAGGCCAGCTGGTGGACACATCCCTTCATCTTTCATGATAACCATCCTTAAGTGGCATCTCAGCTGTTGCATCTCTCCCAGATCCCTTGGGATGCCAGTAAGGAGACGAGCTGAGGAGCTGTTGACAGTGAAACAAACTGCTAACAGATGGCCTTTGTTTGTTGTGTTCTAGAAAGTACTATGTAAATCAAGCAGGATCTAGCTACTTGAGGATAGGGCAAGCCTTTGTGTTGGCATCCACCCCCCATCCTCCATCCCCCCTCTGCCCCAGACTTAAGAGTTGATAGTTCTGAACCTTCCTAATGCTGAGACCCTTTTATACAGTTCCTAATGTTTTTGTGACCCCCCAACCATAAAATTATATCCATCACTACGTTATAAGTGTAATTGTGCTGCTGTTATGAACCATAATGTAAATATCTGATATGCAGGATATCTGGTATGTACACCAGCGAAAGGATCATTTGACCCTCAAAGGGGTCATGACTGAGAGGTCTATAGCTATCATAACTGCGCATCTGACCTTGCAAAAAAATATCTTATGTTCTTTCCAAAAGACTGGGCCACTATTTAGAAGTTCTGGGCTGCTTGTGGGTAACTGTCCTTTCTTATGCAAGGAATGTGATCGGCATGACTCATAAATTTATGGCTTTCATTTTAATCAGCAAGGAAGAATTCCTGCTCTGCAAAATCTTATTAAAGGAAGCTGATTGCAAATTGAATGTGGTCCAGCACCTCTCCAAAGCTCATTTAAGATATTTGATATTTGAGAGAAAAAGCCTAAATGGGCATGTTAACTTTCCATTTACCTACCCAATTCCAAATTCTATCTCCGTACTCTTGGCCCATCAAAAAATAATGTCTGGGACTGCATTATCTCAGTCAATCAAAGACCCGGCTTCTGAGCTCTGACTCGCTGCCATGTCCTTTGGTCCTCAGAAGGCTGAGATTAAAAGTGCCCTGCTCAAGAGCACATTTGTATCTTTTGGAAAACCAGTTGTAGGGGTATTTGACTGTGTGACTTAGCACTGTTTTACATGGTAACTCATGAGATAAATTTAAAGAAATGATCCTTAACTGACAGACTCTCCATATAGGTCAGCTTACAGGAAAACAACTTACTTAGTTGTTTCCATAGTTACCAGGCCAAAGTTAAAACTACATTCTGTCAAATAAGAACAAAGTATATGTAAGAAACAAAATAATGGTCGATATTCAAAAGTGCCTCTGTCCAGCTTTCATCCAAATATAGATCGAACAGAAAGTACTAGACCCTCACTTTAACTGGCTGGATAGCTACCCTTGTGTGGGTTTACCTTTTCATTTTAGGCTGTTTATTTTAAAGTGTATCAGGCACATGCCTTTGTCTCATCTGCAGGCAAGTGTGGCTGTTAATAACTAAAAGTTTATAGCAGGAAAGTATTAACAGCCACGCTCGCCTGCATAAGGTCTTTTAGTAAGAAACAAACTTAAGCTACTGAGGGAAACAGAACCAGATGGCATCGAAGATTGTACCCTCCTGCTTACTCAGTCACAAGGACGGGGAAGAAGGAGCTTCGTTAGGGTGATAAAGGCCACTGGGAGCTGTTCTCTGGCTTTGTGGGGTCACACAATCAACTGTCTAGCTTTCTCTATCTGGAGTCCCTGGTGCTCTGTTTTGAAGTGAGTGTTTACATTTCTCATTGTATGTATGGAAATGCCATTCCAAAATCCAGTACTTTGTATGATAACTTGAAAATCACATTGTAAGAGACTAAATACCCCATATAATCCCTGTATTGTTTCAATACTCCATGTGTCTACTGTTTTTCTGTTACTAAATTTATTAATGAAGACAATTCTATTTATATTAAAGATTCTCATACTGTACTGTAGTCCTGACTAGGCTCCAACTCTCTATCTTCCTGCCTCAGCCTCCCAAATGTTGGGATTACAGACATATGTCTCCACACTCAATCCAAATAGCTTACACATTGCTTCTTTCATGGAGGTTCTCAACTGTGGGTCATGTCCTCTTTGGGGTAAAATGACCCTTTCACAGGGGTCACCTAAGACCATCAGAAAACACAGATGTTTACATTATGATTCATAATAGTAGCAAAATTATAGTACAAAATAGAAACAAAATAATTTTGTGGTTGGGATTAACCACAACATGAGGAACTGTATTAAACGGTTGCAGCATTAGGAGGGTTGAGAACCACTGTTCTAACAGGACTTGGGAACTTTTCCTTGAGAAATAGACTGTCCATCATTTAAAATGCATATTGCAGTTCTAGAATCTCCTGGCATCTGCCTGCTCATTCGTTTGTTGAGCATCTTCTAGGAGTTTAACCCGATGAAAACACTGTACATAATAGTTGTAAGAAGTTAGATTTGGAATCTTCTCCAGAGAGACAAGTCGCCAGGCAAAGGTAACATGAGGTAGCCAGAGGTATGATACAGGGCCGGCCACTTGGTCTATACTGGGGACCAAAAGAAACTTCCCAGAAGATGCCTGGGACACAAGGGACACTAGGAGGAAGGGAGGGGATTAAGCATTGTGGTGTAGAGCCAGTGGTACTGTATCTGTCTCTGCTGTACACTAGGGCACCTTGATCAGTGCCTGGCTCATGAAAGGCACACATAACTCTTAAAGAAATACATAAACCGGTGGCAGGAAACATGCAGACAGAGATAACACATCTCTAGGTGAATTGTAGAACTGAAGGTGAGGGGTAGAGGGTGAGATGAGACCAGAGAGGCACCAAAGCCCACTTGTTCAGGATCCCTATATACCAGTTTAACAAAACATGTTTTATCCAAAGATAAAGGTGAAGTTACCTATGACCAAAACCTCAAATTTTATAATAAACTGAATCGTTTCTGTCTCTTCAACCCCATGCCAAGTCCCTAGGTGTGGGGTTCATTGTTTTTCTTTTCTTCCTTTCCTTTTCCCTTTTATTCCTTTCCATCCTCTCCACTTCCTTTTCCTTCCTTCCTTCCTTCCTTCCTTCCTTCCTTCCTTCCTTCCTTTCCTCCTCCTCCTCTTCTTCTTCCTCCTCCTCCTCCTCCTCCTCCTCCTTTTTTCTTGAGATAGCACTTATTATGTAGCTCAGGCTGTCCTGGAACTCATTTTATAGACCAGGCTGACCTCGAACTCATAGAAATCTGGCATACCTCTTCCTCTGAAATGTTAGTACTAAAGGTATGTCCCACTATGCCAACTCAATAGGATTCATTTTAACAATTAACATTTATTTGTTGCATCTAGACCAAGGGAACTTTGAATATGTCACAAACACTGAATATCATACACTGAACTTTCCTGCAATCACACCTGGCTAGCTATACCTATGGGGTCCTTGAGAGACTTGAGGCTGCTGAACAAGGTGACAGATGCTGCTTCCAGCCCACTGCTGCTTTGTAGGCAAGCTGTGGTTCCTGGTTTCTGTCCCTTTGAGTATAGAAGCATGTGGTCTGACCCCTGGAGAGTCTTGGTGTTTACTCATTAGAAGATACTGCACTCCAGAGAGGCTGATGTAGGAGAAATAAGAGGACAGACGTGATGAGAGGTGGTCTCCTTAGTACATAAAGACAAGTGACTCAACCACAGTAGGGCTACCCTTGCTGGAATAAGTGGAAGCCTGTGGAGGAAGAACACAGGAACACACCTCCCTTAGGAGTTTTACCTAGAAACTTTCAGCCCTCAGCTGCTCAAGGCTCAGCCTGTTCTGCGATCACCTAGGGCAGCTGCTCAGGCTGCAGAACACACTACGACATTTTGACCATGAACTGGACGTTGACAGCTGACAACTGAGACTTTACAGAGAAAATTAACTGTTAAGCGCTCCCGTGTTTATGAAAAGTCTGAACAATTACACTAAGATCCAATATAGCTAAAACCCAAAAGCTAAAACAAACAAGCAAACAAACAAAAACAATGCATATTTAAAGTAATGTGGCATCAAGATGGCTCAGTGGCAAAAGCACTTGCTGCTGAGTCTGGCAAACTGAGTTTGGTCACGCGATGGAAGGAGGTAGCTGACTCTCACAGCTGTCCTCCATAAAGTGCCCTAACATACCACACACACCACAAATGAATGAATATAGTAGTGAACACCTAAATCATGAATTCTTTTTTAAAGCCTGTTTCCAAGTGACTTAAGTTCTTTGATGTCTTGGCAGAGGGAGCTGGGATGTTTTGACTTATTATGCTTGTGTGGCAGGAAGGAGGTAGAAGGAAATCTACATTTTTATAGAAAGTTTCAAAGTAGGGAAGTTTTAGTGAAAAGAATTGCATGTGATTCTAGGAAATCTCATCATGATCTCACTGCAATAGCCATTTGCAAAAGAGCCCTGCACGGTCTGCATGCCAGAGAGCGTTATTGGAAAAAGGCCCCAGCGACTTCCTGGAACTCCTCTCCCTGCGAGCCGACAGCTTGCTTGGCACAAGCTGGGCACTAACATAGTGTACAGATTCAAAGCATGTCAAGCATCACTGAAGCATGCAAGGGCTTATCCAAAGGAACATGGCTATTCAAATCACACCATGAGTTCTTCTTGGGGTGTGTGCATATACATGTGTGTGCTTAAATGTGGAGGCCAGAGGATAAACTTGTGTATCATTCCTTAGGCGTGGTTCATCTTGCTTCTGCTTTTGTTTCTTTGGCCCGGGGTCACTTATTAAGTTAGGATGGCTGGCCAATGAGCTGCAGGGACCTGCCTATTTTTGCCTCCCCACCGCTACAGGTACAAGCCCATGCCACAGGCTTGGCTTATTTTCATGTGGCTTCCAGGAATCAGGTTCCCATGAACCCCATGTCTGCATGGCCAGCCCCTTTCCAATCAAGGCAGCACCCAGACCCTTCTGTCTTCATGTACCACTAACGTGGGGACATCAGACAGTCAGGTATTTGACAAACATTTCTTATATTGCCATTTCTCTCCCGGAGGCTCAGGCTTGTGCAGGAGAAACATGAATACCCTTGCATAGATTCTCAGCAGTTTTTATAGAGATTTTTTGTGCATGTGTCTGGATCAAATTGTGTTTTCAAATTTTAACTGTGTCTACTGTTGAATAATTTCATTTTTTAAAATGCAAAATTTACCCTAATTATTGATAAACTCAAATAAATAAACCTTGATTTGTTCTATCAAAAATTGTTCTCCTGTAGATGCTTGATTAATGTTTTTACTTTTAATTTATAAGATGCACCACTGATAACAGAGGTGTGTGTGTGTGTGTGTGTGTGTGTGTGTGTCTGTGTGTGTGTGTGTGTGTGTGTGTGTGTGTGTGAAAAATATTAGTCTAAAGCAATTTGGTTCATGCAAAATTCTCCAATGAAATGCTTTTGATGAAATGTTCCTCAGCATACCAAGATAAGTCAGAACGTTTTTCTACATTGTATCCAGAACTATGCATCAAAATGAATTTGAGGGTCAGAAGGCAGAGAGGTTGCATAACATCACAAAGCCTGGGGTTTGACCCTCACATCATAAACCAGACACGTTGGGTGGAACCTATGATCCCAGAGTGTGGGCTTAGGATGTGGAGGCAAAGGACAAGAAGTCTGAGGTGGTCATGGGCCTGCTGACCCGAGACTGCCTCAATGAAAAGAACAAATTCAATGTTGAGGGCAAAGGCTGACATGACTGCCATCCCTGCCTCCCTTCCTATCACACACTCCACTGATATGTGTTTCATCCTAAAGCTAATATCTCAAAATACAAACTATTAAAATATCTAATTATAAATTCAGCAAATAAGACATAGTCTTCTGCGTTCATTGTTTCGGTTTTATAGGTAGCTCTGAGATGGAAGGCAGTTTCAAAATTGCAATTTAGATCATTTCTCAAATAACACCAGGGCATCAGTCACTGGTAGAAATCTTTAGAAATGTCTGTGTTTTTCATAGGTAAAATGGAAGCTATATCTATAAATAGGTACCTATTTATTTGGTATTTTGCAAAATCTCAACTTATAGCTATATAGGAGACACAAAAATAATCTCAAATAATGAACCCTAGATGACACTAGGAACAACTTAGTTTACCTCACAGGGAAGGTATGGTAGCTTTGGCTTAGTATTTGGGCACCATTTATTTTTAAAGAATGTGCCTCCATGAGTTATATGTACCATGTGCATACAGCAGCCAGAGAGTCCTGGATCCCTGGAAGAAGAGTTTCAGGAGGTTGTGAGCTTTCCCATGTGGGTGTTGGAAACTGAACCCAGAGCCTCTGGGAGGGCAACAAACACTCCTTTTCTCTGAACCGTCTCTTTGCCCATCCTCTGATATTTAAACAGCCATGTCCGTGAGGATGGCGAACAGCTCTTACCGCCAGCAATCAGCTGTAAAGTGAGGACTCATGATCCATTGTGGCACTTTGCAATATAAAAACCCTATTGGACATTTTTTCTTTTAAATTTCTGGATTCGAGCAAAGGTATTAGTGTACATTAATGCTACACCTTAAAATAACAGATTAGAAACATTGTAATTTATAATTACGGTTTGTGAACTTGGAGAAGGGAGGCTTGGAGAGGGAGGAAGTGGAGCTGTACTGAATGCAGGGAAGGGAAGGCTGCCAACTGCAATAAAGGGGACAGCCCCTGATGCCTCCCCCTCCCCCAGGCCAGTGTCCCCGTGCATCTAAGTGCTTTTCACAATCAGTCAGCCCTGTGCCACCGTTCTCTTCTTACGTCTTTTCAACATCTTTGATATTTGTGATTTACGCCTGCAGAATAACCAGAAAAGCCACATACAGCAGCACTCCAGGAGGGGTCAGAACTCAGGCCAGTAAACTCACTAAGTCCAGTTCTGCACTGGGTGCTGTGGGGCGTGGTTTCCGGTAAACACGCCAGCTCCCCCAGCACAAGCTTCGTCCAGAGCCACGTGGCTTTCTTAAGCTAAACCATGGAGGAATCTAATCCTTTATCATGTTTTGGAGAAAGCTGAGGGTGGCGCCTGCACAATTTGATTTGGTGTAAAAATACACACCAAATCTGATTTCTGTTACATTAAGGCATTCTCTGACAAAATACACAGAACAAGGAATGAAGCAAATTGTGCACCAGGAACATCTTACCAGCTCGCTTCCCGAATACCTGACCACGAATTAAAAATATAAAGTAAAATAAAAGGATCAAACCCCACTTTAATTGAATATTTAATAGATGATTTAACGGTCAAGTTAAGATACATTTTAAATGCTAAATATAAAAGTGATTTGTGTTTGCTTACTGGAAATATTTGTAATATAAGCCGACACATATAATAAACTAATATTTAAAACAAATTTACTATGGGGGCCAATGTAATGATTATCTTCAATTTATGAAAACATTGCATTCATCAAACTATAATTTTGACTAATATATAAACTGGGCTTTTATAAACATGAACACATTAGCAGCGGGTTGCCACTGTCAGTAGGAGAAGTATAACTCACTCTTCTAAGTGCTTGTTTTCACTTCAAAAGATCCATTGGAAATAGAGAACAAGGAATATTTTCCTTGAGAGAGACTGAAGTTAATCCAGAAAGAAATTCATTTTTTACACAGTCAGTAGACTTACTCTTTTGTAAAAGCAAAGCAAAGCAAAGCTAAAACAAAACAAAACAAAACAAAACAAAACAAAAACCTCCATCCTTTCCATCCTGCTGTGATGTAGATATACTTAAAACAAAACAAAACAAATACACAAACAAACAAAAAAACCACAACTCCGAGATTGCCAAACAGAAGCATGGCATGTCTCATGCCATGTCCTAACAGGTCAGGTCAACATGGGACATGTAGCAAGAAGGCAAACATGATGTAAATTGTCTACTGAATAAAAAGGAAAGAGTCACTTCTCTTGGTAATTAAAACCACACACACACACACACACACACACACACACACACACACTTTATATTTCCCTAAAGGCTTTAAAAAAGTGAAGTGTTTGGCAAAACCAGGAGAAGCTTGACCGTCCCCTGAAAAATCCCCTGAAAATCATGGTAAATAGGTACTGTGTAGTCCTGAACTTGTGATTTCTCTGGAACATTTTGAATTGACTTTACTTTTTAGAAAGCTTGAAACTGAGATCCCTGAGGAAAGCTAACTCACCCAACTCCAATGCAGCTGCCAGCATTAAACACTTTCCACAGAAAAGGAAAGCCATGGGTTGGTTTCATTCTCCTTTGATCTTAGGATGAACACCTCAGATGTACCAGGCATGCCACTGAGGCGCACGGGTGACTGGACAAGTCTGTACTGCATTCCAGCTAGTTTGCCATGACTGTCTGAAAGATTTGCATCCTGCAAGGGTATCAGGCTAAAATATAAATAAATGAGACCACCCACCCCCAGCAGATTGAAGAATGCACGGATCAATGGCATAAGAAAAGTCGGTGGGGTAATAACTCTGCAGCTAAGTACATGGCCTCAAGATAGAGACCAGAGGGCTTAACTATGGAGACTATTTGTGGATATCAACATAAAAATACCAAACTGCATACTTCAGTATCATTTTCAAATGACAAACACCTGAATCTTAAGGTCTTCAGCTTTAACTCAACATATCTGTTTTTTAATATGATGAATGATATCTACATAAATGTAGAGAGAATGTCTTGTTTATTGTATGAATGGATCACATGTCAATTAGAAAGTCTATGGCCTATGGGCTAGGTAGGGAATAGGAGGTGGGATATTTTGGAGGCAGAAATGATTCTGGGATAGAGCCAGGCATACATAGGAATATCTGCTTGGAAAGATTCACCTGGGAAGATGTGAGGAGACATATGTAAGATGGTACCTGAACACAGGTAACCTGCCACGTGGCAGAATATAGATTAAAGTAAATGGGTTGTTATGATTCTAGTCAGAGAAGAGACTAGCTATATGGCCAAGATACTTGAAAATATATTTTGAGTCTGAATCTTATTCTGGAAGCATGGGGCTGGGAGGAAGAACTGGACCCAACTTTTACATGTAAGTCCATGTTTTAAAACTAGGAGGAAGGAGAACATTGATGGGGTCTCTAAGTTATAAACATCTCAAATGAAGCTAGGAGAAATGAGAAATCAAATTATTGGGCTAAAGTTGAGTCAAAGTGACTTAAAGTCGTCACCAAATCAAAAAGGAGAGACTTGTGTCAAGAACCACAGCCATGCACAGACACTGTTGCTGATGAGGTATGAGCTCTGGTGATCACAAAGAGCTTTGGTCATTGTTTGGTCTAAAGGAAAGGAGGTAAAATTTCCTTCCTTTATGTGATATTTCTTAGTATGGAATATGAAGCCCTAATGTTGCCTCTAAGTGTCCTAGTTAGCTTTAGTTTTCAATTTGACATAGACTAGAGTCATCTGAGAAGAGTATCTCCGTTGAGAAATTGTCCAGATCAGATTGCCCTGTGGACATGTGTGTGAGGGATTGTCTTGATTACTAAATGATGCTAGAGGGTCCCAGGCCACTGTGGGCAGTACAACAACTAGGCAAGTTTCCAGACCATGCTTGTGAGCAAGTCATTAAGCTGTGTTCCTCCATGGAGCCTGTCTCCTTGAAGCTTCCTGCCTTGAGTTCCTGCCCCGATCTCTCTCAATGATGGACAGTGACCTCGAAGTATAAGTCAAATAAACCCTTCCTCAGATTGCTTTTGGCCAAAATGTTTTATCATGGCAATAGAATTAAACTAGAGCCCAAGCCTGGGTTCACAAAGAAAGGAAAAAAAGATAAACAAGTATAACTTTACAAGGAAGGTGCCCAGCATACGAATAATTTGACAAATACTGGAATGGGGTTTCTCTGTTTCCTGTTTCTTTAGTGTTGGAAATGTCTGAGTTCTCTCTAGATGATGCTTTGCCCACCAGGTCCTGTTTTTCTCCACTCTGTTCTAGCCACACTTTCCCACGCTGACCAGGCCTTGGTGGCCTGCCTTCATCACTGTGCTTGAAACATTCCCTATGGTTTCTCCACTGGTATCTGCTGGGTCTTTCCAGAAGTGGAGTTAGAAGAACAAAGGTAGACTGGAGAGTAGCATCTCTCAGAGAAGAAGGGCACCCATGGACTGTGTGCAACAGGATCTCTCTTCATCAAACAGACCTAACAAGGTATCCACCGGCCTCATGGAAACTATGGCAAAGATGGCCATTAAGGGAGGCCTGCAGTATGCACAGACTAGCCTTGACACCCTGTTTATCCACTGTTCCAAGGAGTGTGACTTTGATCTTGTTTGGGGGTTGATCCTGTTGATCCTGAAGGTGACAACTGGAGCCAGATGTCACATACTTTATGGTGGGGTGAGTCTTCCTCCTGGGCAAAGGGCTTAAGAAGTGTACAGTTTCATGTTGAGTATAACATGGTTCCCCAGATCATACAATTATCCTTGCTTGAGTCCGTAAAAACTCATGCTCTGACAATCACTGCTTTTCTGTGTCCCCACAGAGATGAGGACTTTAATGTCTCATACCACACTGTGTGCCAGAGAGGGCTTCAGATCCCCTTACAGATGGTTGTGAGCCACCATGTGGTTGCTGGGAATTGAACACTGCACCTCTGGCAGAGCAGCTAGTGCTCTTAACTGCCAAGCCATCTCACTAGCCCCTTCCCATGTTTTAATATATATCTTTCTTTAATCAGTGTTTCATAATTTTTATTATTGATATCTTTTACTTAGTTTATTACCAGGAATTGCAATTATTAACATATTACTCTAATGAACTAATTAGTAGTAAGAATACTTCAGTGCTCACGAATTAGATTGATTTCATTGTTTCCTCTGCAGTAAATTCATTACTGTTATATAGAGGACCTGCAGTATTTGTGTTTATCCTCTATCCTGCAACTGTATTGAATTCATTAGCTCTCATAGTTTTGGTGGAGTCTTTGAGAACAGAGGTAACTTCCTTTCTCTCATGTTTGCAAGTTTTCTTTCTCTTGCTTGATAACTCTTGGTAAAATTCCTAGACCATAAAGAGGAATAGCGATAAGAGTAAATATCTCGTCTTCCTCATCTATTATGATGCTGGTTATGAGTGTGGGGTGAGCAGTGAGTTCTGGGTGGTTCTCTTTGTCATCACACATCACAGAGGGTTTATTTCTTTGGTTGGTTTGGTTTGGTTTTCTCCACAGCATAATGGTATGAAAATATATCTGTCTGAATAGATTCTCATTAAATGGTTTAGAGTATACAAAGAATTCTGAATACACTAAACTGTACTAGTGTGATAATGGACATTATCATTGTCATTGTTATTCTGGAAGGCTGGGGATAAGAGACGACACAATAAAACTTGAAAAGAATACATATATAAAGAGAGAAAATTCTTCCTGAAATTCCTGAAAAGAAAATCATATATATCAGGATGGCATTTGTGATCCTAGCTAACAGCTGCCTTCCCCCACCTCAACCATATTCTTGGAGGTCTCCTGTTGATCCTTCAGATCTCCACTAGAGATATTTTCCTCTAAGGAAGTTTCTTGCCCCTCAAGACCTGGGTAAGTACCGTCTTCCTTGTGCTTCCACAGCCCCCATTGTACCTTACCTTCATATTTTCAAGTTGATACAATCGTGGATACCAGGGTGGCTTGGTTTTCCTAAGTCCTCACACACCTACATTTTAAATCAATTCTTATTTGCATCCCTCACTGGAGAACTTCAGTTTGTTCTCTGACACCTTCAATTCTTAGACTATTGTATAGCACACAAAAGATAAATAATATAATATACTAAGATTGACTCAAAGTTTTGAAGAAAAGGCACTATACCAATGAATATGAGTCTACTAGCTCTTCTTAGTTTTAGCCACATAGCTGAGCCTGCCTAAAGGCTATATTTGAGATACTTTCCCAGAGAAGAATGAGAAATTCCAAACATGCACCAATATATGTATATTTGTTTATCCATGACACATACCATGACAGTACCTCATTACTGCATTAATTACAAATTAGGAATATTTAAAGGAAGGAAGTATCAAGCCCTCATCAGAACTCGAATTTAACGATATCATTTCAAGGTTGGCATGATTACTGTCATCTTTAATTTAAAATTTCTTGTAGGGAACTCTTATTCCACCATTTATCCATTTTCTGAAGGGTAGTTTAGTTAAAAATAGAATATCTTTATAACTCTAAGTACACATTCTTGAAAGTAGGCCCCCAGGGCAGGTTTTGTGGAGTGAGTCTTCTACTCTATCTTCAGGATATCATGATACACCTAGACCTGTTGCTGCATCAATAGACACAGGAGTCAGTTCAGCTCACCAAGGTTAACCCAGGTACCATTGTCCTTAACTCCCAAACACAGAATAACGTGACCAAAAAGAGAGATCCCACTTTTCAATTCATATGATATTCTATCTAGAGAGAATGTTCCTGACCCACAGGTCTTCCACAATGAGTTCATTTGTATTTCTTCTTCTTGCTAATTCAGTGTCACAAGGAGATTTCCTTGGCAACTTTTACAACCAGGAAGAATGTACCTCTTCTTGCTTGGGCATAGAGACACCACTGAGGCTAAATGAAGATACATTTAGATCATAAGTACAGTTGAAAGAGCCGTTCCCTAGGATGTGCTGAGGTATCTTTCCAATCCTTCCTTTAGTTAGACAGATTTCCCTTCTAGCTCTACAGAAAGAGGAGGCCCCTTTGCTGCCTTTAAAGGCAGAACCACCCAACTTCCTGGTCAACAGATGCCTACCCAACAAATCTGCGGAGAACACGCATGAGAGAAAATATGTGGCTTTATGTAAAGAGAAAGACAAAATATGTTTTGTTATTTAATTTTTTTCCACATTAGCCTTTGAATGTGGAGTATGTGGAAAGATTATGTTCAATCTCAGAGCTATCAGTTACCCCCACCCATCCAGAGCTCAACAAGAACTCCAATCCAGCCAATGATTTTAAAATGAAAGTATTATCTCCAGAGCCTCCACTTTTGAGCCAAATTCTTTATTTAATATGACAGTTTAGATTATTTGACTAAAATATATATAATATAAAAACTTATAGGGAGGCCCTGGGAAGTAGCTCGGTAAGTTGCCATGCAATCAGAATGACCAAAATCAACTAAAGAAACCACATATGTATGTGTACATTTGTAACCCAGTTCTGGCAATCAGGGCCAAGAGGATCATTGGAGAGTGCTTGCCAACCACCCTCACCTGAAAGTGGATCTAGTGAGAGAAGCTGTCTCAGAAAACAAGGTGTCAGGAATGACCCCTGAGATCATCCTCTGGCCCCTAAACATTTGCATGCACACATACTTGAGTACACACAGCATAAAGAAAAATATCTTCCAAAATACATTTGATAACAGAAACCTTTGCCATATTTAAAACAATGAGCCCTGGGCTGCAGAGGTAGCTTAGCAATTAAAAGTATTGGCTACTCCTACAGAGGACCCAAGTTTGGTTCCCTGCACCTACATAGCATCTCATAGCTCTTCCTTACTCCAATTTCAGCGTGTCCAATGGCCTCTTCCTTTTTAGGCACTGAATGTACATAATGCACACACAGTTACACAGGCAAAATCAACATACACACAAAATAAGGATAAATAAATGTTAACAAAAGTGTCCTACTCTGAAATGTATTTGGTATATAATTTTTTACTTAAGCAATTCAAAGAAAATCAGAATGTACTCAGTGTGAAAATGCAAACTCAGATAAAGGTGATCCACTCTCATTTGAAGCACAGATGTGCAAATATTAAGATCTCAGATAAAATTTATACCATGAAACATAAGAAGATGCTACAAAATGTGTAAGTTGCAAAATTATAGCCTTCAAACACCTCTTACTTAGTTTCCACATCCCTTGATTCCTGATGCTTCCCATATTTATCTTGTATAGATCATTCAAGAAGCCTAGTGATTTCCTTTCGAATGAGGAATAAGATAGCCATGACAGAGCGCTGCATTTTCTTTGGGGTTATAGAGACACACTCTTGAGCCCAGATCGTGATGAAGGTAGTAGAGATTAGAACGTAGATCCTCAAGACATTCTATAAAATATCTATGACTGCAACAGAATCCAGATGTTCTTCAGTAGCTCAGTAATGATACAAACTGTTAATAGAATAGGTCAGACATGGAGTGCTGTAAACTTGGACTCTCCAGCACATTCTATGTGCTATGAGAGCTCTGCTGAGAGGAAGCAGGTAAACTGCTCACTTACTTTTCAGAGGTGAAGACTTCCCCACATATTGCAGCTCTAATTCTTCAGTCCACTCCATCTTGGCTGAGATCTGCATCCTCTCACAGATGCTATGCTCTGCCACTGGATCTGGTTGACTACTGACTGGTGTATTTCTCAGACTCTTCATATGCTGTTGAACTTCAGCCAAGAGGACAGCTTGTATTGCTTCAGTTACCTGAGACAGTTTTTATTTTCATGGATTATACAATAGTATTCCAAATGATTAGGAGTCTTGTAAAAAATATGCAAAGAATTCTGATTTGAGTTCTTCCATAAATAACATCATCCCAGTCTGGTAAAAGTAACAACAAACGTCTCTCCTTGTGTGTAACAGTAATGAATGCAGAGACGTATAGTTACCCAAGCTGTAGATGGGAACCCAGCCCTATATAAGTTACTTCTTCCACCCCCCTAGAAGGCTCCCGGAACATTCCAAAAGAGCAAGTGGGACATTTGTAGGAACCAACAGATAGGGTGAAATGCTACAAAGTGACAGTCCCCAGAAATAAAAACAACTGTAAACTATAGTTACCTACACTGTGCCCACTCCAGACCTATTCTATTAACAATCAGCCAGGGGCCTTATCTTTCACCTCACCAGTATTTGCTATTGGTAGATTCTGGGGAAGGGACATAACTGCCTTTAGTTGTGTGCCATCATCTCAGCCCAACAGACTCCAACAGGTTCCACACCCATACAAAGGGGCAGGAACATGAGAGGGAGACCTGTGAGGAGGAGGGAGGGTGGACAGTATGGTAGGGAGGGTGGAGTTGAGAGCTGTCAGTATTCATAAGACACCAGGGAAGCTGTAAACTAATAACAATAAAATAAAATGTAACAAAGAAAAAGTCTGAGTGCAAACACCAGTCTTGCATTCCTTTAAAAATTTAAGGTTCCGAAAGGGCACATAAGAGGGATTTTTAATTATTGTGTTTAATGATGATGCTTTTTTTTTTCTCAGATGGTGCAAAAACACTTGTACAACATCCAGAGCTACCAGCAACCACCAGGGACCCAAAGAAGTTAAGAGATGTGAATAGGACACTGTTCTCTATTTACATGCAAAGCTGTTCTCTAAATCAGCCAATTTCATGTACAGAAATCCCTCAGAAAAGGCCAATTCAAGTCAAAACAGAAATAATAACTAATTCTGCTTCATAGAGAAATCCCATTGGACAAAGGGTTACCTCTTCTAGGATGAACTCACCTCCTCTGGTCACTCTTCCCTGCCCCACCATCCCGTATCCTTATGTACATCAGTATGGTTTATCAGACTCCTGTCTCTAGGCTTGGTGAAGGGTGTGTTCTAGAAAGTCATCTTACAGGATAAGAATAACTGCCTACTTAAATCTTTTAGGGAAGATGGAGATTCAGTGAGCCCCAGTAGCAGGAATCTCCTCTGATAACAGAGGCATGCGGATGACGATGTACCTGGACAGACTGATCTCTCCAGCACGAGATTAGCTTCAAAAGTGAGAGGTCAGCCTCAGGTGCGCGACACTCATTTCCACCTAGAAATGCAGAGAACACATTTTATTAACGCGATCCATGGTTTGCTCCCTGATGCTGTCTACACACGAGTACCACCTAGGGAAGCTTGTTGAACAAACACCAAAGCTCAGGTTCAGCCATTCAGGAAGTATGATTCCGCAGTGCTAAGGATGGGAATGGCTAGTCGGTAACACTCTGTAAAAATAACTCAGATGACTCTCAGATAGAGCCAGGATACTCAGACAAACACAGATGCTTGTCAAAACACGCTGATTTTTACACTGGTCATGTTTCTACGTTTGCCAAACTAGAACAAACATGGCAGATGTTTGTTTCTCAAGTCCTCATACAAAGAGCTCAGGCTTGCAAAGAGTTAGCAGCCATCATAGGTAAAATCAGACTCTGCTGGTTTGTCCACACCCAGCCATTCATCCCCTAGCAATAGGCAAAATACTGATGTTTCATGCTGTCTGTGAGACAGTGCTCATCCTAAGACTGTCCTCTTCAATGCATGTTCTGCCTTCACCTTAAGTCCAGTGGGAAGTTCTAACTGTGAAAAAGGACTTACTCTATTTAAATTGATCTATACCGGGACCAACAGTTCACCACATAAAAGAGCAATTAATAAAAAAGTAAAAGTGCCTTTTTATTAATTAAAATGTATGTATAATCATCTAAATGAAAAAATATTAATCACTTAAGGCACCATGAAGGTCTCAGGTCCTGGAGAAACTAGGGAAGCATGATGGGGCTTCGTGATGGGAAAATTGCAACTATAGCTGTCTATTAAAATCAAAGTATTAATTCATGTCTGACATTCAAGTAACAACTATTGATATTGGTGTTTATCAACCATATTTTCTATATGTTGTCCTATATAGAAACAAGTTTCATATATATTATGTTATACATGTATTTTTCATTAAATTATATTAGTGGTCAAAGAATGGTGGTGGAAGGAATATACTGGCTATAAAGCAAATTAAGAACAAAAAAAGAAGTTGATAATAAATGCTTGGTAACTAGTATGTATTTTTTTCTAAAGGAGTGCACAATATGAATTTTAAATAACCAGTCACTCTACACAAAACCTGTGTCCCAGAATCATTCCGGACATACTTCCCACATCTCCTCAAGTGCCGAAGAAAAGATTTCCTTTTGATCTCTTTCTCCTCTTCGCCTCTAATCTTGCTGACCTTGTGACTCACCTTCAAAGCGAAGTCTTGGTCTCAACTGTAACTACTTACTGGCATCGTGGGGCATTGCACAGTATGCTTTAATGTGATGTTAAAATTTTAATATGATAGAGAGACCAGAGCCAACTTTTCTTGGCAGTGTCAGGGAGTCGTAGAATTAATTGCAACTTCGGGGGTAAAGATGAAAAGAAAACATCCCAGCCTTGTCAGCATTACTCAGCCACCGTTTCTGCTAACAGGAGTGGGCACTAGTTCCTGTCAAGCCTTGAAAAAGAGAACTCTGGTGTTATTTCACTTTCCAGGGTTTGGCTTCAAAAATCAATTGCCAAGAAGTAAGTCTTCTCTGGTACTTCTCCACTCATCCCATCTCTCTATTATATATATATATATATATATATATATATATATATATATATATATATATATATATATGTATCTTTTTTATCTCTGATTTCAGCTTTCTGTGTGTCTCTAATTTCAACATGTGCACATATATGTAACTATGTAGGTCCGAGTTGAACACTGAGTGTTTTCCTGAATTGAGCTCTCCACTTTAGTCTTTGAAACAGAACCCCTCACTGAACCTGGAGCTCATTGGCTGACTAGGCTGGCTAGCCAGGAAGCTTCAGGAGTCCTCTTGTCTCCCTGCTGCTAGCTCTTGGATTACAAATATGTGCTGCCATCGCTGGAGTTTAGTCGGGGGCTGGAGATTTGTACCCAGGTCCTCATAATTGAACAGAAAGCATTTTACCTACCCAATCATCTCCCTGGGTCTCTAATTTAATCTTAATGGTTATGAATGAAACCCAAACACCAATATGATTAGTGATATTAGTTCTCAAGGCTGTTGAGCTGCAGACCTGCAGGAGAAGGGGGAACATTCTTGGATCTGCTTAGCTATCCCATTTTTACAGACACACATATGTTAAAACTTAAATTTGAATCATTTTCCTAGTCCTACAAAATAGTTAAGTAACCCTATTAAGAACTTCTATATATGAAGAAGGCAGGCAATCGGTCAGGAGATGTCCTTGCAAATGAAGAGTGACCCGATAAAGAGAGAAGGAAAGGGAGAAGGAAGAGTCAGATCTGCAAGCCAGTGCTGTTTCTCAGGTTATCAGCAGTTTGACTGTCATTGACCCATCTAACTTTTAGGAACATTTTCGTGCATCCCACCCCCAAGGATAATGAGACTTCTTATACTCTTAATGCAAAGAGATTTTTATACATCAAGTGAAACTTCATATGCATACCATTAACAGAATTCTTGGACCATACCAGGAACCAGGACCCCATCATTGGATGTTATTAGTAAACTCCCCTAGAAAGAACCTTAGATGTTCTTTTTAATAGCCTAGTAGGGTCACTGTATACCTTAGCTCAGCCACTGCTTAGTTTCAGAGGTACTATGTGCATCAGTCCAGGGACCTAATTCTCATTTATATAAGGGTTTAATTAAAGTAAAAGACATTCCAAGGGTACAGAGTGATTCACAGAGCTGGACCTTAATCTCCACTCTCCCATTTCATTCATAGCTCAACCACTGTTGTAGTCAGTAGGCCTTCTTTAATTCTACTCACTTGCTAACTTCATTATACACTAATCAGAACAGTTGCACAGTTCTTTCTAGACACCAGATATAATAACGAATGAGACTGTCATAGAAATGGAAAGAATCATTAGTGAGGGGAAAAACACACACACAATGGAGAATGGTACAACAGGGGAAGAGGTGGGATGTTATGGAGAGTGGGTGGGACACTGGAACACTTGGAGGATGAAGATGAATGAAAGGACAGGAAGGGGGCCTGTGGACAACTGGGGAAAGGACAATCCAGGCAAAGGCAGAGCCAATGCTGAGGTTGTAAGACCTATTTGTCATGTTGCTTGAGGATAAAGAGGCAATAGTAGGTGCAACTTCATTCTGAATGAGGACTTGATATGTAGGTGTGCAACTTAGGCAGGGCCTTGGGTTAAGGGAATGATATAGCTGGTACTCTAAGTGAAGAAAAAGTCACTGGAAGGATGTGTGTGTGAGGGGGGGAGGGGGAGGGGCAGGGAAAAGACTCCACATAGGAATAGAGGAGGAGGCAAGGGTAGGACGAGTTGGGGACCTACTGTAGCCATTCTGGTCATTCCGGTAACAAGCACATCAGGGTGAAGGCTCACACACGGGGTGTGGCCCTGGGTAGTCAGAAGCATCAGACTCTAGATGACTCAAAGAAGAGAAAGTGAGACAATGACCTCAAAGTTCTGGACCTGAGCATCAGAGCTGAGGGAGAGGTCCCTGGGATGCTAAGACTTGGAGAGGAAAAATTGAGATGAATCAACTAATTGGCATTAAAATGTAATCTAAAGGTTGATACGATGACTCAGAAGAATTTAAGGTTCTTGCACAGATAAAAATAACCTTGTAAAGTAGCCAGAGAACTCTCTGATAGTAGCTTTTGGGAAGAGGTAGGGATGATAAAGCTAATGAATCTTCTAATAAGTCACATGGGACTTTACTATCCAGCCAATTTATTCACTGAGAAGTCTTAGCTACTGAGGCATCTATGGATGCATAGACCAATGGATACAATCTATGCATTTTACAATGGTACTTATTGCTGCCCAGTTATAGAATAAAGCCATTATTTTATTTTATAGGAAAAGTACACCAGGTCATATCTGTATCATTAACTCTTTTACCATTTTTTGGGTGACCATAGAAGCTTGATATATTCAAGATGTCACTTCCAGGGAATCTTGCCTTGCTGTGTACAGTCTCCATTTTGAAGGGTCTGTTGGGGGAAAAAAAAGCTTTAAGGTAAAACTTTTAAAGTGTGGTAAACTCTTTGAGAAAGTAAACCAAAGATGCATGCTCAAAACTACCTTAGCAAATAGGGGATAGAACACGAATTATTTTGAGTGTTATCTTCTATACTTAATTTGTCAACTTTGACCTGCCTACATTCTCAACTGAACTCATCAGAATGAACTGTGGCCCTGTTTTACAGGAGAGGCCTTGGTACTGTAGAGCAGGGTATCTGGTGGCTGACTGAAGAATCCCTGTGTCGATGTATACCAGGAAATTCTCCCTCGGTACCATCAGGTTCTGTGCTGCCTGCTGTTCCTCACACTGCCAGGGATGCCGTCACAGGCTGTTTCTCCAGAATTCAGTATTTGTTGGAAGGATAGGAGATATCCTGTAATATACTATTTTGATTTCTCAACAAAACACAGTACCCTGGCTTTTGTAGATCAAATTCAGAAGAGCAGGTATAGAAAAATTCTCACCCTGGCACCTTTATTCCAGAGTTTGTTTGAATGGGTAGTTAATGTTTTGTTTTGTGATCAGGTCTCACTATGTAGCCCTGGAACTTCTTAGATAGATCAAAGAGCACCCTGCCTTTGCTTTTGTCCCCAATGATGGAGTATTAGGATTAAAGGCATGTGTCACCACCCCCCAGCATTTTAATAGACATTTTTGAAGCATTGATAATGTTGTGGTGTCTTTTCAAGACCTTTTAATTATAAGCATGCTGAAAGTCCCTAGACTCCGCCCACAGGATCCCAGGCAGCTTTTCCACCCCAGATTCTGTATTAAGAACAAACCTGTGCCCTGTATCCATTTGATGGGCACATAGGGGTTGGGGTGGGATGGGGTTGAAGAATTTTTAGCATAGATCATTCCTCAGCTTATTTGGTAAACGAGGAGAATGAAGTCTAGGCAGGCTAAGTGGTGAGCCGGAAAGCACGAATTGGTGCCACGGCAGACAGACAGCTCTCTCCTAGGTCTTCAGGCTCAAGACTGGTAATATATTTTAAGCATACATTGTTGCAGTATAAATGTTTGGTAAGAGAAAGAAAAAAGGCTGTTTTTAAGAAAGTAGAGTCAAATTGTGCATGTGAGGCAGGGACTCCCCCCAAATCTTTGTTTTCTCACCAGGAAACTGGATATTAAGAGCCATAGCAGCATTATAGTGTGAAGAACACAAGCCTATGGGATCTGTCTGGACTCCCACAGACTGGAAGCACTGGCGAGAAGGAGGTCTCCATCAGTGACATACTTGCTGACCTGAGCTCTTTCACATACATTGCAGACCTCCCACCCTGTAGCAAGCAGGTTGAATACTGTCCTTGCCCAGCAGTGTGGCCTTGCCTCACACTGGCGAGTCTTTCCCTGTCACCGCTACCACTCACACCACACATGTTGGCCCCTTCCTTTATTCCAGTGGTCCTTATTTGTTTTATGTGTAGGGTTTTTAATATTTGAATGAATCCCTGCCTCAACCAAAAACCCATTTTCTCTATCTTCTGTAGATGATAACCCGTGGACATAGAGTATTTGGTGAACTGAATGCAATTTAATGACATTGGAATGAAGAAAATGTAATCATGTATCATCATCATAGTAACTGCCTTGTATTTACCTATAGGTGCCATCCATCACTGGTGAGCTGTGCCTTCTCTTATGGACAATTATACCGCTCTATCCGAATATGCAAGCACAAGTTGTGATATGTGTTAAGATATGACATTTCCAGCCACCATAAGCACCTATTCAAGATTCTTTGTTCATATCTAGTTCACACCCTGTTAAATGAGCCACAAAATATGTACATAGATATATGTAAGTACATATGTGTGTATGTATGTGTGTGTGTGTATGTATGTATGTATGTATGTATGTATGTATGTATGTATGAATCCATCTATGCCTTCACTAAACATCTAGCCCTATGGCTTTTCTAGCACATGTGAATACAATAAATATTTGTTGAGTGAACTAATATTATTTCTAGTTTTATTTTTACATTTATGGGTATATTCACATGTGTGTGCTATATGTATGCATGTAGAGGCAAGAGGTCAATGTTGAGTATCTCCCTTGACCTTATATTTTGAGACAGGGCTCTCACTGACCCCAGAGCTCATTGGTTGTGCTAGAATAGCTGGACAGTCAGTTCCAGAGATCTGTCTCTCTCTGCATCCCACACTCAGCGTTCATGTGGGTACTGGAGACTCAATCACAGCTCTTCATTTTTTGCAGGACATGAGGACATTTCCCTAACCTAAATGAATTAATATTAAAACATAGACATACAGTTAACCTCCCACCCGGAGAATTAATAATAAAATGTTTTTAAATGGGTTCTAACTTCTAAACGTTACTGCATCTTTAACACTGTCTCCCAGCAGAAGGGAGCAAAGATGAAGACAGTTGAACACAGAGAACGATCATGACAGCCTTAATGTCTGCATGAGAATCATAGTCTCTCTAGCACTTTTACCTGTCGATTTCACAGGCCAGATCCAAAGGCATGTTAACTAACTTATTAACTAAAAAGAGTCTGCTCAGTAAATACACAATAGCATCTGATTGCTGCACAGAGTCACAGTGACTTTCCAGGCCTCGGGGAATTCCAGTCTGGTGCAGAAGAGTGGCTGTGTATTTACTTGACAAGTCCAAAACTTTTCTGGAGCACAGATTTACCCCTGAATACTCCTTCATTTCAGTACTGCATGCATCCCACCCAGGCAGCATCAGGGAGAAGAGGTCTTCATTCGAGGCAAGTCCCAAAGACACGGGGCCCTGCAGCTTTAAGATACTGAGATGCCTGGTGCAGAGGCTGTCCAAATCTTTATCCACTCCCCATGGCAAAATACAAGACAGAAACAATTTCGCCATGTCTATTGTGAGGCTGGCATCCACCTTCCTGGGTGGCTTAGGATGCGCCTTTTTGGAGCTCTTCATTTTCTTCTGTCTTTTAATACCATTGTTCTCCTCTGAGAACTTACTGGTGCTGTCCCCAAGGACCAGGCTGTCCCCACTGGGCTTGGCCTGTGCCTCTGTCTGGAGAGAGCTACACGATGCTTTGTTTCTTCTTATTGTCAGGGTCTTCTTCTCTACTGTGCTCTTGGCTCTCCTCAAGATGTCACCTCCATAGAATGAGCCAGAAGGGTCAACATCACTTAGGGGAGTGGGCAGCAGTAGTTCAACAAGATTTTCCAGATCAAACAGGAGAACATGGAAACCAATGTGACTCCATTTTGTTTTCACAGGCAGGACATTGAAAGGTCTTGGGACCGATGAAGCATCAGCAACCTGAGGGGAAGGATACGAGCACATTAGAGTTGTTAATGTGTATTGATGTTCTATGATGTAATTGTGGCAGAAAAAGAAATATTTAGTTATAGATAAGAAATGCTGTGACAACTGGTTTTGTTTTAATTAGGAAACTCCCTTTCTAAATTGAAGATTCTGACATTCACTATAAACTTTCTTTCCTCAAAACTTTTTCCCTGAGAAAATTAGAACTAGACCCTCTGGAGAAAAGCAGCACTAGATTAGGATCCTTTAAGAAATGAAACATTTTATGCATGTGTGTGTGTGTGTGCGTGCACATGCAAGTGTGTGTGTGTGTGTGTGTGTGTGTTTGTGCGTGTGTGTGTGTGTGTGTGTGTGTTTGTGCATGTGAAGATGCCTACAGAAATATGAAGTGTTTGCCAGGTCCCTTGTAACTCAGATGTGAGCCACCATATGGGTACTGGAAAACAAACTCTGGTCCCTTGAAAGAGCATTACATACTGTTAACTGCAGAGACATCTCTCCAGCTCTATCTATCTATCTATCTATCTATCTATCTATCTATCTATCTATCTATCTATCTATCTGTCATCTATCAATTATCTATCATCTACCTATCTATCATCTATCTATCATCTATCTATCATCTATCACATATCTGTCTATCATCTATCCATCTATGCTCCAAATTTAGAATAAACACTAAAAAGGAATGCATCACGGGAGGAAACTCAACAAGCTGCCCCCATTTGGATTCCTGAGCAGAGCGCATCTTGGTGTGAGGACTGCTTATGGGAGCTGAAGGTCTCATGGTTAGGACTCCTTCCCTTGCACACCAGTCTTACCTCACATGTATTCCCAGATGACCTACCCAGACGCACTGACAAATATATATGTCATAGTTATAAAGTTTATCAAAAACAGGGTGTAACAATGAAAATGGGAAGGAATGCATATCATATTCACAGGAAAGTCAGGAATATGCAAGATCAGTGGTCTCAAGTTCAGAAAGCATGCTGACAATTATACTTTTTGTATTCCCTCTTTTAAAATATTCCCTTCTCAGAGAAAATTAAAAAGTTACAGATTTTTTTCAAAATTTACAGTTTTTTATAATTTTTAAACTTTAATTCCCTCTCGGTTTTTGCTCTTGGAGTTCATCTGCAATATAGAATGGTCTCCATATGTTTTTATTCTGATGTCCAATTGCCCTGGGGACTTCTAGGAATTTTCCCTCTGCTCACTGGTCTAATTGTCTGTGACATCGATCAATGTATTTATCACTACTGGACACGAAATTGTGTGACATTAGGAAAAAAATACAAGGACAACATCAAAGTATGTCACCTTCCTTTGGTCTCCCTTTGGCCTTCGAAGCTTTCCTATAAATCAGAGAAATGATGTCAAGTTCCACGACATGATTTTTCACATATTTAGACCATGACTAACATCTTTTTAATAGTTTTAATAATTGTTCAAATTGACAATTATCTCTATCTGATAAGCACCACTGACCTTTGCAGCACTGTGGGTCTTTTTTTTTTCCTTTTGTTCTCTTTCTCTCTCTCCTTTTCTTGCTAGAAGTTTCTTAATGTTGATATTCTTCTTAAAGAATCAACTTTTAACTTTGTTTAGCCTCTCAATGAAATAATGTTTTTCTTGAAAGACAGTTTTGCTGAGCATACTGTTTGAGCCTTTCTCAGAGCATTTTGAAGGCATTACTCTGCAGACTCTGGCTCCCTTTCTTGTAGTAGAGAAGTCAGCTGCTGGTTTAACTGTCACCCTCCCCCCAACTCCCTTGTGTGTGTGTGTGTGAGTGTGTGTGTGTGTTTTATGACTCATTTGTCATTAGCATCCTGATGTGTGCATATGCTTTAAATTCCAGTTGATCCATTCTCACTTGTGTTTAAGACTGTATTTTTCTTTTTCTCGTCCTGAACATGCTTATTTTATACGTTGCCCTGCTTTTGGCTTTTGTCCCTGACTCCTGGTTCTTTGCTTGAATTTGACTGCAGGTGACTGTTTGTATGAGATGCTGTCAGGAGGGGTCCTGGAGGCACAAGGTGAGGACACATTCCTCAGGAGAATACTCTAGCTTGTGACTGGTCACACGCTTGGTTGTCACCCACAGGACAGTATAAAACATTTAAGTTTTTCATCCCCTGCATGCATTACGAATTCTGACTCCTACATCAGAGTGTACAATTCTTTGTCAAAACTATTTCCCTCCATTCATCTAAGGTGGAGACCAACAAAGGCACAGAATTGAATTTTCTCATTTATTTGTGAAACACATCGTCAGCTTTGGTCCACATTTTTCCTGCTTTGGTCCACATTTTTCCTGCATGTGCAGTTTCTCAGGGATGATGGACATGGGCCGTTATCAACATCTCATCCTGGCCTGGATTGGTCCCTTCTCTCTAATCGCCTGTGGAGTGGGTAAAATTGTCCTAAGTTTCCAGGAACACAACCACCCTTTCAGCTTTCTTTGTAATCTTCTGGAATCGTATCCCATTTTGATTTTGGCATCTCAGGACTTCCTTAAGATTCTTGTTAATTAAGAGAAGTATTCTATCTAGAAATTTAAAAAGTACGTATTATTTTTAGAGAATTTAGTAGGGCTAATTTTTAGGATACTAGCTTACAAATGGACAGAAATTGGGTTGGTGAGAGGAGTATTTTTTAAAATAAGTATTCATAGAGAAAATGAGTACTTTCATATGCCATAGAACCAATATACACAGTGTCTGCTGCATGGAAAGCAGCTGGTATTATATGTTAAAGTCTTAAAAATGTTATATGCCATTTAACATTGAAATTATTTTAAACTAATTTATCCCATTAGACAGTTTCAAATATACACAGTCATATAAAAACAATACATAGCACAAAAATGTTTTATGTTCATAAGCTGAACAATAAATGGTCTATGGCACAATTTGTCTAAATACTTCAGAGGTGTACTCCTCAGAACTGTTATGTGTCTGTTAAGGCAAGGTTATACCAAACATAATATCACATCCAGAGATCTGCAGGCATTGCATATAGTGTTTAAAAATGTAATCCCAACTATAAAGTTATGGATATATTAACATCTTTAATGTGTTTTTAAAATTTCTACAGAATTCTATGCTTTATGATACTAAACAATAAATTCTTTTAAAACAGCCATCAGTATTGCCAAAGAAAATAGTGCTAATTGATGGGGCTTTAACATAATTTGATCTTATGAGTCCCCTTCCCCAAGGCCATGTGACAGGACTTGATTCTGAGTTTATTTCACTTTTTGGAGGACCCTGAAGCATCTGAAGCAGGATTACTGGGCATGTTCACCAAAATGGAGCATTGCTACTCTGATCCTCAATTCCCTGTCTCTTTGTTTCCTGTATTTTAGATGCTGACCAACTTTGCTCTACCCCAATCCCTCCTTGTCCACAATCATATTTTACCAAAGGCCTGAAATCAACAGGGCCAACTGACCATGGACTAGAATATCAGAAACTAGTCAACAAAAAGGGCCTTCTGTCATTATAAACTGTGTGTCTCAGGCACTTTGTCATATAAAAGAAAGCATACTAACATAACACACAGCTTCTAGCAGAGCACCTTAATAGAAGTTTAAGAACAGAACTTAAGAGACAGATAAGCAAAGGCTAGGAGTTTAGGCATAAATTAATTAGCAAATGATCCCTGCATTGGCGCATAAAAATGAACAGATGAAATTAAAGCACACAAAAGATACTTTTTAAACCTGAAGTCATTCATCTCTACACATACACATATACACACCATGACACACAAATAAGAAGCACAAAAAGAATATCCAACTTAAAATACAATAAACAATAAATAAAGCCACAACACTATTACCACTGTGACTGCTAAGTATGCTGTTATTGTTGGTGATTTCAAATCCAGCCATTAAGCCCTGTTCTTACAGTTCCCTTAATCCTATGTCTAACTTCCATCTGACCAGGGAAATTCACTTAAGAAACTGTCTCCTAAGTGAAAGACAAATGTCTCTAAACACCAGCCCATTTAAGTCCCTAATTACAGTTCAGTCAAAAGTTGCTCCGCCAAAATTTCCCCAGGTCTGTGGGCTCCTGTCGACTCCATGCCTCATTCAGAAAGTTTTCGCTCCTTGTCCTGCTAATCTCAAGTATAATATTTAATATTTAGTATTTCTTTTTGAAGTTTTTCTGATCACAAATTTGAAATTGTAGGAGGCAAAAGATTTTGATTAATCTATTTCCACAGACGACTAATAAATACTTGTTTTGTGTCCCTTATATAAATATACAAACACCTAAAACAAATCAACATATTCTTGGTTTGTTAAAAAATTCTTTGAAGTAGAATCACAAAATGATGAGACAGGGATATCTTTAAAGTGAAGGGGAAACTGTTATATGTTTCAGCAAATGCAGGTGACAATAATTATTCATTCATCATAGCAGCTACTATCACAAAACAGGAAATGTGCATGGGTGGGTTTCAGTTAGAAATATTTAATAGCTATCTTAGTTTCATTTCTGTTGCTGGGGTTAAAAACCCTGAGTAATTTAGAGGAGAAAGGGTAAATTTCTGCTTACAATTCCAGGTAACAGTTCATCACTGTGATTAGTCAAGGCAGATACTTCAAACAGCTAATCACATCATACCCACAGGTAAGAGAGAGAAATCAAAGGAGCACATGCTCACTTGCTTGTGCTCTTACATAGCTTGGGATCCCCTGCCTAGGGAATGTGCCGCCCATAGTAGGCTGGGTCTTCTCATGTCAATTAACTTATGACAATATATGTCCTGAGACAACCTTAATGTAGATAGTTTCTCATGACATGCTCTACCCAGGTGATTCTAGAAGAGTCAGTTCTCAACCTTCCTAATGCTGAAACACTTCATGTAATTCCTCATGTTATGGTGATGATCAGCCATAAAATCATTTCATTGCTACTTCATAACTGTAATTTTGTCACTGTTATGAATTGTAATATAAATATCTTATATTCAGGATATCTGATTTTGAAAATGCCAAGCTGACTAGCAAACTGTCACACCATCCATTTTCTTGTGACTTAAATGGCAATCTTTATACAGTTGTCATTGCACTAGTTCTTTACCAACTGTAAGAACCCCTTTATAAATATGATGGAAGTCTATTGGGTATCTTGCTAAGATGCTTCCAGTTGGTCATTAGACTTTTAAATTGTACCATAGTTCTGTTATATATTTAAAATAGTTTTAAACATAAAAATAATTATTTTAATGTACCTCTTTAATGCACATCCTTAAGGGTCTTAAGACCCTTAGAAAATAATTACTAAAGCTGCTACTACATTGTATACTTTTATAGAAATCTGTGTGGAAAACTTGAGTTCCTAAGTATATTTTGTGGAAGGTAGGTACATAATTTTTTTTTCAATAGGTTTATCATTATAATATCAAAAATCCAACCGAAGCATGAATGCACATCTCATCAGTGATCAGATAGTGGGATCTCATTTCTTTCCTAACATTCCTTTTATTCACACCATCAATCAACACATATAACATATCCTTGGTATTCAAAGGATGGTTTATGGTACTCAGTGGTCCAGCATAGGAGCAGAGGGCAAACGACTGAGAAACGATACTTCATTTGTCCCCACAGCAAGAAAGCCATCAGCCTTTAGAGACTTCCATTCTGCATTTTTATTGGATATTTTCTTTATTTACATTTCAAATTTTATTCCTATTCCTGGTTCCCCACCCCACCCCCACCCAGAAGCCCCCTATCCCATCCTCCCTCTGCCTGCTTCTATGAGAGTGTTCCTCCACTCACTCACCCATTCCCACCTCCCTGCCCTCGATTCCTCTACACTGGGAATGAGTCTTCATAGGACCAAGGACCTTTCCTCTCATTGCTGCATGACATAGCCATCATCTGCTACATATGCAGCTGGAGACATGTGTATTCCTTGGTTGATGGCTTAGTACCTGGGAAGTGTAGGGGGTGGGGGGTCTGGTTGGTTGATATTGTTGTTTTTCTTTTTTTTTTTTCTTTTTTTTTCCCTTTTTTTTCTTTTTTTCCCCCATTTTTTATTAGGTATTTAGCTCATTTACATTTCCAATGCTATACCAAAAGTCCCCCATACCCACCCACCCCCACTCCCCTACCCACCCACTCCCCCTTTTTGGCCCTGGCGTTCCCCTGTACTGGGGCATACAAAGTTTGCATGTCCAATGGGCCTCTCTTTCCAGTGATGGCTGACTAGGCCATCTTTTGATACATATGCAGCTAGAGTCAAGAGCTCCGGGGTACTGGTTAGTTCATAATGTTGTTCCACCTATAGGGTTGCAGATCCCTTTAGCTCCTTGGGTTCTTTCTCTAGCTCCTCCATTGGGAGCCCTGTGATCCATCCATTAGCTGACTGTGAGCATCCACTTCTGTATTTGCTAGGCCCCGGCATAGTCTCACAAGAGATAGCTACATCTGGGTCCTTTCAATAAAATCTTGCTAGGGTATGCACTGGTGTCAGCGTTTGGATGCTGATTATGGGGTGGATCCCTGGATATGGCAGTCTCTACATGGTCCATCCTTTCATCTCAGCTCCAAACTTTGTCTCTGTAACTCCTTCCATGGGTGTTTTGTTCCCAATTCTAAGGAGGGGCATAGTGTCCACACTTCAGTCTTCATCCTTCTTGAGTTTCATATGTTTAGCAAATTGAGGTACA
The DNA here is from genome assembly GCF_000001635.26 of Mus musculus. Classification (NCBI taxonomy): domain Eukaryota; kingdom Metazoa; phylum Chordata; class Mammalia; order Rodentia; family Muridae; genus Mus; species Mus musculus. The sequence continues at coordinate 74,203,276 of NC_000075.6, read as the reverse complement.
TAATTTTTATATTTTAAGTAAAATGACAATGAATTATACAAAAGCCACTTGTGAAGATTTCCCTGTTGATTTAACATGCCATCTTTTCCAAAGAACAAGCTTTGATTTATTTATTGGGCTCTTTTTACTTATTCTACATGTCTAGTTATCAGTGCTTGAGTGAACACAAACCTCATAGCTTTGTTAACCATGGCATGCATTAGATGGATGGGTAGGGAGAGAGATGGACAGGTTCTCATCTACCATTCTGATGTTTGCTTTCTTCTTGGATCAATTTCTATATTTATCTTTTCTATAATATTATAATGCAATTCTTAAGTTCCTAAATCCAACCAATGAGACTTTGAAATTTCTCAATATTAAATACACTGAGAGACAGCTCACTGGTTAAGAGCACTGGCTGCCCTTCCAAAGCCTTAGTTCCCAGCACCCACATTACAGTTTAGAGTGTCAGCAATTTTGGTTCTGGTGCCCTTTTGCCTCTGCAGGTACTGCATGCGCACAGCACATGTATGCACACACATACATGCAAGCAAACACTTAAACACATAAAAGAAACATAAATCTTTAAAATAAATAAATAAGGAAATGTATGTACTTGTGAGTATAAACATCTTTGGAATTACATATTTTCATTAAATCAATAGCCTTTCTATTTTTAGTGGTATTTAAATATAATTTTGTATGAGCCCCTTACCTGCTTATCTATTTATTACCGTCTCATTTTCTGTATTTATGGCTATTTATATTTGAATGATAGATTTTCAAATTGGTAATATTTTTTTTCACACTAGGCTACCAATAATTATCTTAAATGTCTATGAGTGCTTTGCCAGCGTGTAATTATGTACACCATGTACAGGACGTTCCCTTAGAAGCCAAGACAGGGCATCAAATATCCTGGCACTGGAGATACAGATGGGTATGCACCATCATGCCAGTGCTTGGAATCAAACCCTGGGCCCTCGGTAAGAGCAACCAGTGCTTTTAACTGTTGAGTGATCTCTCTGTTCTAGCACAATATTGCTATTCTAAACTAAAAGACCATTTGACTCTAAATCAATGTACTGATCAGAACTAGCATTTGAACACAGTCTGAATTCCATATTGAAAGAAACAATTATCCTGACACCTTACAAATTTCTGTCTTGTACTCTTTAAAGCTTCATGTCCACAGCTTAATCGCATAGTGCTGTGGTCTAAAGAGCTAGCCAGGTTTTGTTGTTGCTTTTCTTCCTCTCCATAAATGTCAGAGCCCTCTCTATTCTGTCAAGCATTCACTCCTAAAATTCAGCCTTGGTCCATTAGTGATGTATGAAAACCAATACTGCTATACTGTATTTTGGAAAGTCTTAAATGACATAGAAACCATACCTGAAAAGTCAACTTAATGTACATGTTACTGACATGATATCCAGGAAAAGGAAAGCCTTTTCCACTCCCTACCCCACCCCCAAATACATCAAAGCATTAACTGATTTCATACACAGAAGCACATAAAAATTTTATGGCAAGTCCAGTTGAGATGCTGTTTCACCTGTCTCACCTTGTCTCTGAAGGCTCTTTACCACTGGGATCCACCTGGTTCTCGGAACTCAGCTATCTCCCTTCAACTGTACATTTCCAGGAGCTGCTGAAAAGCCTCACGTTGACTCCCCTCTCTCCACCCTCTAATCATTTTGCTAGCTCGATGGAAGTTCATGATGATCAGGTACCCTGCTGTAGGCTTCAGTACTTTAAAAAAATCAGACTCTAAGCTATAAAACACAAGTCAGGAGGTAATCCCAATAAATATAGTAGGAAATAACATTTATCCAATGTCAAACAATTCCATGCAAGTTTCACTTTGGAATCATGTGTTCTAAAAAATATAGATTTGATACAGATATTGGCTAGAGAATGCCTTCATCTACAAAGATTAATGACACAGAGCATAATGAATGCCTAGTCTCCATCTCAATAGCAAATCAATTAATAAATTGGCTAGTGAATGCATGTACTAATAACAACTAAATGTTTACCAAGCAGACTTTTACTAAGCAAGTCAAGCAATCCCTCACAAGGTATATAGGCACACTGTGTGAGATTTTCATGCATCGATTCTCACAAAGATAATGCCGTTAGCCTACAAATCTCAGGGAAGAGTTATTTCCAAAGCCTCCAGCACCATGCTCTCTTAACCTGATGGGACCTAGCTGGGGCATACTTCCTATCAGACTTTTTTTTGAGGCGATCATACAATGTTGAGAACCTGACCCACCTACAAATTCCTGATGGTAGAAGGTTATATTCAGCCTGTGTCTTTCTTGCTTTTGGCCTATGTAGGTCTACCCTCAGAATAATATTATTTGTGCTGGCTTGTTCTATATCAATTTGACAGAAACTAGAGATATCTATATGGAGGGTGCCTCAGCCAAGAAAATGTTTTCCTGAGGTCAGGTTTAGGCAAGCCTGTAGGGTGTTTTCTTAATTAGTGATTGAAGAGAGGGTAATGTAGAATATTTGTAAACCCCAAGATTGTATACTAGAAAAACCTGTCTCTAACTATGGTGTGCCTCCGTCCTAGCACACAACTTTAATGCAAGAGTGTTGCTGGATAATTGACCACACTGTGAGATGATATCCTGGATAAACCTTTTTCTGGTTGTGGAGTGGCTCAGCCCTAGCACACACCTCTAATCTAAGAGCTTTCTATTTATTGTAAACAAAATTGAATCAAGTCAACCATAGATCAAGAGTCAGAGCAAGCAACCAGTTGACAGGGAGTGAACACAGGGAAAAACCATAAAGAGTGAGAGGAAATCAGGAGGACAGATAGAGAGATGCACAGGAAGTAGAAAGGAGGAACATTCAGTTGGAAGATTTTTTAAAACCATGTGATGAAGAACTGGTTTTTTCCTTCTGGAATGCTGGCTGAGGAGGAGGGTCAGCAGGGTGCTTTCTCTGAGCTAGCAGATTTTCACCCCACCATCTGGCTCCTGAGTCTACATTTGGTAAAATTGAACATTTTAGATTCTGTTTTAAAAAACAAAACAAAACAAAACAAAAAACAGGGGAGGGATCAGCCCATTGTGGGTGGTACCATCCCAGGGCAGGTGGTCCTGGGTTCTATAAAAAGCAAGCTTAGCAAGCCATGAGGAGCAAGCCAGCAAGTAGCACTTCTCCATGGCCTCTGCATCAGTTCCTGTCCTGCTTGAGTTCCTGTCCTGATTTTCTGCAGAGATAGACTATGATGTGGTTGTGAAAGTCAAATAAACCCTTTCCAGCTCAACTTGTTTTTATCACAGTGTTTCATCATAGCAACAGTAACCCTAACTGGGGCATTATTGTCTGGTTATGTGAAAAGCCAAGTGTGTTTGTGTGTATGCATGTGTATGTGTGTATGTGTACATGCATGTGTGTAGTTGTATGTATCTAGAAAGAGAGAACATAATATACTTTTCAACAATGCACCAATTCAAAGTTAACTGCAATGACACTTGCATGGAAAATTGCATAACACAGGATTTAATCTACCTATGCAAACTAAATTATGAATAGCATCTTTAACTATTTAAAATGTACATAGTTATAAACATTTTATATGCAGCCAGCATTCTAGTGGTATGATCAAAGTCAAATTTAAGTTTTGAGAATAATCCCAAGTGCTAATTTAATAGTGAGTTGATATAATTATCTTTGGGATAAATTTCTTCTGTGATTTGAGGAAAAGAGGGTACTGCCAGACATGAAATGAAGTGATCCTTGCTGCAATACACAGATTTGAGGAAGTTCCAAGTACTTATGTTTATATATTTTAACTTGCTTTTAATAGTGACACTATTTTACTACACACAAACACAAGCTGAAAACATAAATCATGCCTTGTACTTAGCATTGTGAATTTAAAGTAAGGTTTATTTTACCATGTTTGTGCTAGCAATTTGGGAAGTCTCTTTAGTGTCCATTCTTGGTATTATCATGTTCAACTTAAGGCCTTTTTATAGGGGCTGGAGACGTGGCTTAATGGTTAAGAGCACGTGCAGCTCTTCCAGCAGACCTGAGTTGGATCCCCCATATCCACATGGTAGCTCACAACTGTCTGTAACTCCAATTCTCTGTAGGCACACACCTGGTACACAGACAGAGCCACATGTGGGCAAAATATTCATACACATAAAATAAGTAAACCTTAAAAAAAGATACTTTTATTTAAAAAAATTAGCTCTCCAAAAGAGCTATTTATATTTCTTTGGGAGAACTTTGTTTTTATTGTCAGAAACTGGTATCACTTTTAAAGAAACTTTTGAAGATCAATTACTAAATTTAAAAGGTCAGCAAAGGGTTTTATGCTTTCTGAACCAAATACATTTATAACAAATAAGTTGAGTTCACAGGACACCATGGTAGCAGGTGGGGGCATGCTGTGGCTGAAGAGCTCATCTTACAAAGATGAAAAATCTGGGAACCATCACTGGGCCAAGAGTAGTGAACGCCATCTACGTGTCACTCAAACAATAAGGTGCAAATGAAAGTGTCAGCCATCCTTTGAGACAGTCAGAGCCCTAGGTTACTGTTGTTGCTGGTAGTAAAATCATCTGGATCCATCTGGTCAGGTGGAGGGCAGCCTGACTGGCTGGGGGAACAGTAGACAAAGGAGAAAGGCTTCACTCCGCTGCTGCTGCACAGAGAGCATGGGGAACCGAGCTCACAGCAAAGGCAATATTATCAAACTAATGGCACGGGCAATCACCAGCCACTGTGCATCCCAGGTACCAGCAGGGCATCCATTTTCAGCTAAGTGCTGCCGTACATTTTTCCTTGCTATCACCACTGCAGGGGTAACCCAACTCAGCACTCGAGATCCACTGCCTGGTAATAAATTACTATACTGGACACTTTTTGTTTTCTTTCGCCAATGACTTCCCTGCGTAACCTCACTATCATTACCAATTAAAAGACAGCCTGCTTCAGCCAACTGTATCTCACTATGTATCAGCTCTGATGCTCCAATTGCCTTGGCCCGTTCCTCGGGGTCAAGAGGCCCCTTTGACCTTTCTCTACTAAGTCTTCCTGACCACTCACTATTGCAGCAATCTCAGCTGAACAGATGGACACTTTCTGTGACACTATAAAGCTTAGAATATAAAGATAAATGAAATTGTGTCTCAGGCTTCAAACTGGTTTATGGGCCTGTTCTACAAAACCCCCAGTTTAAAAGTCTATAATCTCACGCCAGCTAATAGAAAAGATGGCTTGTTTCTTCTTAAATTGCCTGTATAATTTAAGTCTTAGAAATGGTAGAAATCTATAAGATGCTGAGTTGACTATATTTCTAATGAACAGAGCAGCTAATTTTGAAACGTAAGGCACTGTTTTCTATGCCTATTGTTTTCATTAATGGTGGAGTGTACATGCAAAATGCAGGATGCATGTTCTAATTTGCCTCTTGCATAATTTTTCTTTTCCTGTACCACTGACTTTCTTAAAAATGACTAGTATTTTTGCTTCTATGAACCTATAAGGAAAACTAATAAATATTCTCTTTACTGTGACTTTTTGACATGTTCATGTGAGTTTACCATCATGGTTATTTGAATATTTTTAAATTGATAGTTTAACTTTGGGCTATATTTTGATATATTTTCCTTCACTTAGAGGCTATCTCCCTTAAATAAAATGAGTATGTTATTTATTGTTCAGATCAGACTTCTTTTTAGAGTGAAATAGTGAGCCATTCATAATCACATTGGAACCAAAGCCGTGAGCCATGACTGTCTCAGCCAACCTGGATGCATTCCCACATGAACTCAGATGTGTTAAGCCATTAATTTACTTATGAAGAATAATGAATGCTTCTGTGTTACTCATAAAATGTGACTGATGGCTGGGAAGATGTCTCTGTGTGTAAAGCACTTTCAACAGAAACACAAAGACCTGAGTTTGGAACCTGAGTACCCGTATAAAATCCAGGCGTGGTTGTATGGGCTTGTAGACCAAGAGCTAGGGCAGTGCAGAGAGAGGCAGAACCCACGTGCTTGCTGGCCAGTCAGTCCAACCAAAGCCAAAAGAAACCCAGCCAGTCTAGTTAAAGCTTCAGGTTCAGTGACTCTGTCTCAGAAAAAAAGAAGGTGGAGAGCAATTCAGGCAAATACTCACAGCCAATCTCTCATTTCTATATGTGAGTACATATACATGAATAACTTAAAATTTAATCCTTACTATGTATGAATAATTTTAATATCTGAAAAAGTATTTTCTTTTAAGAGTTTGGGTTAATGAGTCTGGAGAGAAGGCTCAGAGTTAGGAGAACTGTCTGCTCTCACTCTTGCAGAGGACATGGGTTCAATTCCCAGTACCCACAAGGCAATTCACCACTGTCTATAATTCCAGTTCCAGAAGATCTGACACCCTGTTCTAGCCTCTGCATAATGGTTTGTATATGCTTGGCCCAGGGAGAGGCACTGTTGGAATAGGTGTGTTACTGTGGGTGTGGGCTTTAAGACCCTTATCCTAGCTGCCTGGAAACCAGTATTCTGCTAGCAGAGTTCAGATGAAGATGTAGAACTCTCAGCTCCTCCTGCACCTGAATACTGCCATGTTTCGGTCTTGATGATAATGAACTGAACATCTGAACCTGTAAGCCAGCCCCTAATTAAATGTTATTCTTATAAAAGTTGCCTTGGTCATGGTGTCTGCTCACAGCAGTAAAAGCCTAGCTAAGACATTAGAGACCAGGCACACAGAGACAAGACACCATGCACATAAAAACAAAAATAAGTCAAACTTACAAGGCTGAAATTTTGTTTCCATTCTTAAGCATTTCAGATTTGTGTTTGAATGAAAAATGAACCAATGGCCCAATAAAAAGAATATAACTGAATAATTTTATTTTTTTATTTCCACATTTTGTATTTCTAAAATTTATGCCACCAGTGTCCTATTGTATCTCTAATATCTCAGTAGCCAACAAAACTTGTTAATGGAAGTAAATATCAATACAGTAAATAATAATAATAATAATAATAATAATAATAATAATAATATGTACATGCAATTGATTAATTTGACATTTGTTTTTTAATTAGTCTGAAGATTGAACATAGTACTTCATGCATGCTGGAAAATGATCTCCTACTAAGCTACACCCTACCTTCCATTTATGGTTTATTTAAAGGCAAAAAGGTACTCAATATTTTTCAACAACCTTTGAAGACCAAGGTAAGGGAGAGCTTTAGAAGGGAAGAGAAAGAGGATGAGAAGCAAAATCACCAAGAGGAGCCGGGCCGGGCGTGGTGGCACACACCTTTAATCCCAGCACTTGGGAAGCAGGGGCAGGTGGATTTCTGAGTTCGAGGCCAGCCTGGTCCACAGAGTGAGTTCCAGAACAGCCAGGGCTACACAGAGAAACCCTGTCTCAAAAAACCAAAAAAAAAAAAAAAAAAAAGAAAAAGAAAAAAAAAAGAAAAAGAAAAAAAAATCACCAAGAAGCCAGGGGAAATGTCTGGGGCTCATTTTAGGGTCTTAGGGGATTAGCAAGTTAGAGAAAAATTGGGGGACATCCTCACTTCTGGGTAGAGAGTGTCCAGCCCTCAGGTTTCAATATCTTAGAAAAATTCTAAAAAGCAAACAGCCAACACCCTTTTCTGAGACAATGCCTCTCTGGAGCAAAAGGCATTCTCTTCAGGGAAAGGCTCTAGATTCTTTTTTTTTTTTCATTATTATAGTTTTTAATGAGGAGAAATGTTTAAAATTGTAGAGGAAAAATGGGAACAGAATGGCAAAATCTTAGCAGCAAAGTGGTTAAACAAACTGAAAATATTAATGCACAAACATCAAAATATTAAAGCATGTACGCTGTGTATGAAATGCAGCATAGAACCAGGAGATGCACTATAGTGACTAGTGCTTAACAGAAAAAAAGATGATTAATTTTGTTCTTCTCAGAAGTATATACACAGTTCATTTCCATGGCATTTTCTATATTTCCAGCAAGTTATATTCTTTAGTTATTCACACTAGATAGAATCTTAGAAATAAGCATGTGCCTGGTTGCTGGGATGTCTTTAAAACTTAAAGTCCCCAGCCAACTGCTTCCGCTGACTCCTTAGCCTGCTAGCTGTATAATGAGCAAAGGGAAGACTGGTGCTAACAGGAAACAAGTAACAAAATGGGGATGTTTTAGCTAATGAGATTTGGGCTCTTATCCAGTTTGGTATCAATAGAGGGATGAAAAGACAGACAGACACAAGACAGCCAAGAGAGGCCTGGCGGCAAATTCAAACTCACACAGACTTTTATTCAATCAACTCAACACTGAAGGGCCCTAGTGGAAATGAGAGGCCAGTATGTTCATGAGCACACAAAGAAAGAATACTTTATGATTCCTTTAAAAATTACACAAAAATCCAAAGCCACTCTTCCTACAACTGTTGGAATAGATGTTTTATCACTCAACATTGGTTTGTTCTGTAGTTTGTAATAAAATAAGTGGTACGCTACTGAGATTTAAAAAAAAAAAAAAAAAACTCTTGTTAAGGAACTCAATCTTAAGTGGCAAAATAGATACTTGTCTCAGGCACTCTCCTTAAACAGTGACCGTTTTCTTTGATTTCTCTTTACCTCTTGCTCAGTATATAATTGTCAACTAAGATGACAGGGGTGTATTGCTGAATTACTGGGAACTCAGCCTCTAGGGATGAACACTAATTAAAAAGTATATGCTATGTGCATACTGATGGGGCTCACTCCAAACACCTTTGCTTCCAAACATGACATTTTAATCAGTGGCGTCACAGTAACACTTTATAAATGCCAGCCCAATAAGTTGATAATTGGCCAAAAGCTCAGGAAGGATGTAGGTCTAGACAGGAAAAAATGAAAGCCAACAAGATCGGGTTTACCACTGAACAGAACAAGAGACAATATTTTTTTACTAAGTGCTTCTTCTCTTTGGAGTGACAAGTCTATATTTATATAAAGACCTGACAGTGAAGAGATGCCCTAGCCAACTGGTTCAACTCAGCTGTTCTGGCCTAAACTCCTGGCAAAGCTGACTGTTTAAAACTGACTTCTCTAGGCTTCTAACTGAATTGCTTGGCCTCATACTAACTTGGGCAATACGTTCTAATCTTTTGGTTCCTTCTTTTCTGGCCTCAACTGCCTCTATTGATTTGCACTGGACTGCATGAACCTATGAACAAACTCAACTCCCCTGCACTGCACTGCACAGCATACTCCCAACTGACTGATTCACTTCTACTGCACAGAGCTCAACAAACTGAATGAAACTGACTGACCTCCACTCACTCTGTGATCCTCTTAAATAGCTTCTTTCCTGTGCTGTTCTTGTGAGAGTTGGGTGTGTCTTATCCTTCAAATCTTTCTCTGATTTGTCACTTTGTCTGTCCATTAATTAGATGGCATGGCTGGCTTGGGATTAAAGGTGTATACTAAGGACATTTCTATATTCTATTCAGAAAGATTAAAAGTGTGTGATGTGTCTGCATTCTTCTTGAATCATACAGACCTAGAAGGTCTTGGGATGTGATCAGAGCATCCATGTTGCTAGATTAAAATTCCTTTACAGTAAGAATATGAAGAAATGAATCCTAGTATACTGCAATTCAAAAGCGAATGAAAATAACACTTAGGTTCCCAAGTTTATTAAAACTGGTGGAGGATCACTGAGATGGCCCAGCAGATAAAGACACTTATTATCAACTGATGACCTGAAGTGGATACTTGGGATCAATATGGTGGAAGGAGACAACTGGCTCCCACAAATTGTCTTCTTATCTCCAAACATGTGTTGTGGCAGAGTCATATGAACACACACACACACACACACACACACACACACATTAAATGTTAGAAAAAAGGAGGGTAACTGCATAACCTAGGAATTCCACATCTAGATACTGAAAATCAAAACCAAGATTTCAAAGAGGTATGAGGGTCCAGTGCAGTGTTACCCATAACAACAGAGATGAGAAAACCTAGATTTCATTGACAGATGAAAGGATGAAGAAAAACATTCTAGATAGCTGTGACAAAATAATATTCATCCCTAGAAGGAAATTCTGCAACAGATGACTGAACAAAACAAAACAAAAATTTCCCCCAAAACAAAGACCTTGTGGAAATAATGTTGAATAACAAAAGCCAAACAGAAAAAATATGGCATGGTTGCTCTTAAAAGAGACCTAAAACAATCACTTCCACAGAACCCAGGTGTAAAGTCATGATAGCCTAAAGGTGGGCTGGGATAAGCTATTAATCAATGGAAAGTAAGTTTTTACCCAGCAAACTGAATACGCTCTAGGATCCACTGCTAAGCATTTTGTTTAGATAGCTTTATTTGGTAGTAATTGGTAATGAGTGCAACAAAAGGACAAGTCCAAGTTCTAACACTACCTGTATAGACAGCTATTTGTCATAGCTCCTTACTATATTTACTAACTCAGTGGTTAAGAGTAGTAGTGGCTCTTCCAGAGGACCTGGGAGTTGAGTGTTTAGGATAAATTTGTCTAAAACTATGAAGTAATGGATGCAGATGGTAGAACCCTCTCTAGTTGTATTCACATCTCATTAACACCTGCCCTAGCTCCACATTTATATTCTTATCTTTTAGACTTGTTCCCCACAGCAAAATGTTACTTACATATCAAGATTGGCTGTTATAACCTGTGCTCTAGAGAGCATAGGCCCTTCCATGGCCTAGATTGGCTCCCATATCACCTCAGATTTGACTCTACAATCTGTGTCCATAGCTTTAGCCAAATTCATAATAAACACTCAACTCCCTGGTCCTCTGGAAGAACAGCTATTGCTCTTATCCAATGAATCATCTTTTCAGCCCCTGGCCTTTTCTTTTAAGATATGGTCTATCTCTTTTCTCTGTATGCAATCTGCATGAGTCCTGTCTCTTGTTGAAATTCCTAGTGTCTATGGTGTGGGGCACACAGTAGAGATTCAATGAGTATTGAAGAATGAATTTTCTGCCTTACTAACCCCACTACAAAGTGTATATAGCACATATACCAGGGAGTTTAAGGCCTACTTGGGAGAGTAGTATAAATTCAAGTAATTAGGCAATGCATTGGCAATTCAAAAGTGAGCTGATATGGGCTTATTAACCAGGTAGAATTTGAGAAGGCAAAGAGGCTAACAGAGCAAATGGCCTTTGCTAGGAAGAGGCATGTAAGGACTAGAAGCAGCAATGCCAACATATGGAAGAGCATCAGCCTCCTGAAAATTACTGAGCCGCCTCATCCCCTAGATCTCAATGGAGTATTAAGAAACAATGAAGAAGAGAAAATCCTGTAAGGTTTGAAGTCTCCCAAGACTCCGAACCTATCCCATCCAAAGAGCAATCTGCAAGTATTTAAAGTGGTGTATACCGAGCGTAATCAGCTTTAGCACTCTAGTGCGCTCTCTCTCTCTCTCTCTCTCTCTCTCTCTCTCTCTCTCTCACTCTCTCTCTCGTGCTCTGACAAGAGGAGGAGGCATTAAGCAGTTTCCAAATCAACTACAAAAGCAAGAAGCTGCTGCTTGAGGGTTGAAGGCTTACCCCAAGTTCCCGCATTTGGGAAATGAGGCATAAATAAATCCTCTTCATATTTATCATACATCCATGTCTTAACATTATTGCAAACCTGTTGATTAGATGGCTGATAGCTTTGGGGGTTTTATATTAAGGGGTGGGCTCGAAAAGTAATTATCCCAGGGAAGAAGAGGACTCATGGAATACAATATAATCCTCAGGCTATGTCTGAGTGATTATTTTAGATAACTCTGTGACTAGGAGAAATGAGCCTGAGATTGACAGACAGGTAAATGGTGGTGATAGTTTGATGGTGAACAAAGCCATTTTAACTATGTCACCTTTTGTCTATCTGAGTCTTATATAAGAGGACTGCTATTTGCAACTTACCTAAAATAAGCCATTGGTTCCCCGTGTGTCAAATATCCTAGATTTCAATATCACTATTGAATAAGCTTTTAAAGTTTATTAAGCCAGCAGATTGTGGCACTTGCTGGGTGTTTCTATGAAAGCATTATTCATTTATCATATAATCTTTTTAGAGACAGACATGCTAAGTGTCCAAATCCTTTCTAACTTACTCATTATGAAGAAATCATTCATTCTAACACTGTACATTTGAGAAGGCTAGGTGGCTTTTAATTATTGCATTTTTTTTTTACAAAGCAGACACAGTGGTGTAGATCTCTAATTCCCTGACTAGGAAGCAGGGGCAACAGGATTACAGTCATTTCAAAGCCAGCATGGTCTATGTGATGAGTTTCAGGGTAGCCAGCATTAGTGAGACCCTATCTTAAAAGAACACTGTGGTTACAAATGGAATTATGATGGTCTAAAGTAATGCAATGCTTTAAAACACAAAAACCTAGTCTGAGAATTAAGGGATGTGGAATATGAGACAAACACATGAAATGTGCAGCTGCAGGGCCAGTGCCCTGCCTGAGAGAAGGTCTGTGTGTGATGAGAGCGCTCACTCACAGCTCTTCATTGCAGGTTTTGTCTCTGGTTCTAACTGCTATCTTGACTAAGACAGAAAGATAGATTATATAAGTCAGAGCAGTAGTCATGCAATGAATGGAATTATCATAAGCACATGGAAAACTAGACATTTCCTGATACCCCCATACTAATCCCAGCTTCCGGTATGCCAGAAATTAAGGTAAACTGTGTTCTAAGTGTTATTTAAGATAATCCTGAGTTTATGTGAAAATTAAAAGCACAAAGTGGGGTAAAATATGCTATGGGGCCCTAAAGCCAATCTTTTTTTTTTTTTTTAAATCATCCACAAACTTGACTTTAACTGTGAATTGAAGGTCTTTGGTGGTTAAAATGTTTAGCTGATAATCCCACAGTATACTGAACTCTGTAGCCATTCTAGACCCAGAGGAGCATTTAGATTTGGGCACTGTATCAACCAATAATTCTATCCTCACTCTGGCCTTTGGATAATCTCATAGGAAGCCAGGGCCTGTATTCTCTCTGTATTCCGGACACAGACACAAGGTCAATGCCAGGCTCCAGGAGTTAACAAAACTAAGTTTGGTAGAGGGGGCTAGACAAAGGAAAACAAAGTACTTGCTCCCAAACATGAAGTGGACAAAGCCAAGTTTTGTAAACCTCACAGGAGGCAAGGAAGAAAGTGCTGGGGGTAAGCAAGGCTTTGCATTTCATACGTCTTAGGAATGGCTTTTGGAAAAGCATGTCTTAGACAATGGGAGTGCGGGAGGCCTACCACTGTCAACAAAACCATATAGTGTTTAGACCTGTTTGTGTATAAAATTATGTACATAGGAAGAGAAAGTCCCTGTTGCTCGTGCAGCAGCATCTTAGGAATATTTAATTCCCACGAGGAGTAGGATAGCGGGCAGAAAAGCTTCTGCAGGCTCTTTATGTTTAGGGTGACGGTGGCTGTTTCCAGAGAAGCTAAGTAGGCTTGAGCTGTCACTCCACAGAACTAAAGACACTTCCAGGATGCCACTGTGAAAACGCCATCCTGAAAAGACAGTTGGGGACACTAGCTGGCTGTGCTTTTTAATGAAACACATTCAGACTCTTAGCATCAATAAACGAGCTAAGGGTTTAATTCATTTTGTTTTAATAGCCCAGAGGAAATAGTCCATGAGAATAAATGTCCCGAGATCTCCTTCTTGTAACATTTTTGCATTTTCCGCTCTTAGAGACAGCATCAGCATATGTCACTGATGTCAGCATATGCCACTGATGTCAGCACTAGCCTGTTGTGTTTCCTTAAATGGGCCCAGAGGGTGTGCTCAGTCAACAAGTGACACGGCCAGCTTTCAAAGTGAGACATTTCATTCTCCTTTCCTTTCCTGTTCTACATTCTTTAAGTTAACCCAACCTCTGAATTTCTGTAATTTTCCTTTTTATTCTTGAAGCTAGTATCCAGTGTGCTAGAAATAAATATAATGTACAAAGAGTACCCTCTTCCTATCAAAAGACAAGGATTTTATTTCAAGCAACTCCACCACCAGAAACAAGTTGCTCATATAGTACAAATCTGACCTTCTTGGAGAGATATTTACTTTAGCAAGATATAGGCTTTCTCAGTGAGATTCAATAGCAAGGAAGGACCAAAACTTTGTTTTAAGAAAATAAATTTAGAACTGAAAAGAAGAAGGAAAGAAGTGAAGAAAAGAGTGAAGAAAATATTCCTAAGCTGTCATGGATAGGTCAGACAGCATGACCATGATCATAGCATAGCATAGGTCTAAAGACCTATTGAAGTATTCACAACAATAAAGGCACATTTTAAAAACATACATAGTAAGTCATGTTGATGATCTTTCTTAATTAAGCTAAACATAAAATGGAATGCCTGATTCACTTAATTCTTGTCGAAGTTTCTGTGCTGGATTGATTCCTCTGCCACCCACCCCATACCCTAACCACCCTTCCCATGCACAAATAAGTTAGCTGATAAGTATAGAAAGATTTTAGTTCCAGAATATCTTAAAGATCCAAGAGCTTCACATCCCAATAGGACTGGTGGGACACTGAAGGGAAGGGTCATGACGTAGACTCAGGCTGCAGGGAGCACTAGGAGGTAGTATAAACATTTATTCATTGAAAACTCTTCCTTGAGAATTAACAAAAGAGATAACATTCGAAGAAATCAAGGCTGAGCAAAGGCCTTCTCTGGGAGAAATCAGGGCTACCTATCAGCAATTATAAAAACAATAACGTTGACCTTGAGTCAGCCTTAAAGGTCTTTGTTCACAATTGGACTATCAGCTTTATGAATTTTCAGTTGCTATTGCAGCCAAAGACGCAGTAAAGGCAGAGTTGACCAGAGAGTAATAAGACAACAGCTGTTCCTGCCGACCGGGATGAAAAAGCATTTGAGAAAGGACACATCACACTGGCATTTTCTATGTTAAAAATGACAGCTCTTCCACATTCCACTCAACACACCTTAGATGAAGACTTACGACATCTCAGGGAAATACCAATAAAAATCCAAAATCACATACAGTCAAAGCAAGAAATAATTTAAACAAATTGTATCTGCAATCCTGGGAGATCAATAGTCAGTAAAGGTTTTTATAACTTGAAATGTTTTATGGTTCAAGATTTTACCCTAAGACTTTTTTTTCCTCATCTCGAGGATGCAATTTTACTTTCTCTGCTGTATGTTAAACATAATGTCTAGTAATAAGAGAGATGCCTGTTCAGAGAGGAAATAATAGACAGATCCAATCAAAGAGGGAGAGAGGGAAAGGGGTCCTCATGTGGAGTTATTGAAATTAAGAGATTCAATAGCTATTACTGCCCGTCAGGTATCATAGCAACCTTGTATGCTTTTAAAAAAATAGTGCTGGAAAAGTCTCCAAACCTGCAAGGCTACTTTGGGAGCATAACACTGTCAACATCTGTTGGTGTTGCCATGGGCACAGCACAAAAGATTCTGCCATCCATATGTATGTACACACACACACACACACACACACACACACACACACACACACAGAAGAAGAGAAGAAATGTAGAAGACACATTGACAAGAAAGCATCAAGAAGTCGTTGGTCTGGCTCTATAACACCGCCCACACTTCTGTCTTTTTTTTAAACAGTAATTCTTTTCTTCAGAGTACAGAGATTCCAGATTCAACTGCCCTGTAGTTGTGACTCAACAGGACGCAGGGTGTGGAAACCATATCCTAAAACTCTACTTTGGTACCGTCCATGGCAAGTCTTAACTGGAATCTCAAAGTGGACTGCGTTTAAAACAATACTTAAGCTTCCACGTCTCCACCCTCGTTGGCAGTTGATAGGTCCACAGGAAAGAAAAGAACAGGTTCCTAGGAGCAAGAAGCTGATATTGATTTTTCTTTTTTCAGCAGCGAGTCTCCGTTCTGTGTGGCTGCTGTCAAAGGCAATCTCTAACAGCTGGAGTCAAATTGTACTATTTAGAGAAAGAGCCCTTGTCAAGTGGACCGTAAGTCCCCCAACAATACGCTATTCAAATGGCACTTTGCCACACAAATTGCTGACTGGATGAATAACCTGTGGCAGTCACTGAGGCCAGTATCAAAGTTCCATTTTGATGAGAGGTTTTACGTTCACACATTAAACAAGCTTTCTTTGAAGAACTATGAGGCCGTATATCTTGGGGCCTCGGAATGCTGGAAATAATTAAAATCTGTTTAAATACATCAAGGGAACGTGACAACATTAATATGGATCGGGTGTTAACTACATTTGTCACAGGGGTAGAAGCAGTGCCCATCAGTGGCTGGCACCCCCCTCCCCGGCACGTGCAGCACAAAGCTGGGCTCTCGCCAGCCGTGCACCATGAAATAGGCGCTTTTTCCTTTTGTAACCCTGATTTACATGGCTGACGAATGTTTAGATTTGAGCCAGGCTTTGAAGTCCTCTGAGGAAAATCAGGGTGGCTCCTGTGCAGGAGGCCGGCAGCTGGAGTCACTTCACCATGCTTATTCCTTCTGTGGGGACCAGACCTCCTGAGGTAGGTTCTGAAACAAAGCTGTGACAGCCTCTAATAGTTTTTCTTGTGTCTGAGGTAACTTTCTGAATGAAAAAAAAATAAATGGAAAGTCTAAATTCATGCCACTAAATGTGAGATAAGATGTTTTTACACAAAGCAGTTAATTTTTTTTTAAGCTTTATCAATTAAGGAAGCTTTTATTCACCTTGCAAAACCTTCTGAGGAATGGTTAGCTGTCAAAAATATTCATTGTTTCATATATGATTCAAAAAGCAAATTATCATGCCATACCATTACTCCTACAGGTTTTTCTATACTGCCTGACACAGGGAGATGCTACCAGCCAGTCACTGTGTTCTCAGGAGAGATTGAGTAAAGTGAAATATTTAAAACAAAAAACAGAACACCAAACTTAGAGAATTGAATGGTTTCAATGTTTAATAACAACTCTATTTTCTTACAAATTTATACAATGTTTCCCATGATACTTATACTTTGATCAACTATCAAAAGGGATGCCATCCAAATTACCTTCTAAAGAGGTAAAAAGGAACAATCTACATGGGAAATTTATATGTTTTATTTTTAGTTTTGAATATATATATATGTATGTGTGTGTGTGTGTGTATATATATATATATGCCGCGTAGCTGTAGTGCCTGAGAATGCTATAAGAGTGCCCAGGATGCTATGCAGTTACAGGCATTTGTGAGCTGTCTGACATGGGTGCTAGAAACTAAACTCAGGTCTTCTACAAGAGCAGCAAATATGGTCAACTACTAAGCAATCTCTCCAGCCCTCTATTTTTATATAATGCAATTATTTTCAAATAAATACTACTTGCTCTCTTCTAATGCAACGTAATTTTGATAACGGAATATTTAAATAAAAATGGAGTTTGATTTAATACTGCTAATAATACTAATAGTATTAATACTAATAATAATAGTGATACTATCTCAATGAGATTTAATTTATTTTACATGTGAATCTACAGGTGAGATTTTTCAAGTACCATTATTTTGTTCTCTTTGGTTATTTTATGTTTCAGTTATTTTGTGTTTTGGTTATTTCATGTATCATGAAACATAAAGCAACAAAAAACCATAAAGTAATTTTTTTGCGTTGGATATTTGGCTCCGTGGATAATAGCACACACTGATCTTTCAGAAGTCCCCAGTATCCACATCAGGTGACTTACAAGTACCTGTAACTCTGGCCCCAGGATCCTCTGCCCTCTTATGTCCTCCATAGGCACCTTCACTCTTGTACATATACCCATAAATACAAACTTAAAGAAATAATAAAAATTAGCTTTTTATTTGAATAAGGTGTTAAGTAGCAGAATTCCTAGCAGGTTGCCATTTCTGTTTTACAAGGCAAGAGAAGACTTGAATAAAGTTTCTCAGTGAGTTATGTGAGATGTTACACTAAGGTCAGATCAAGGTTAAATACCAAACCAACTGGGATGTAAATGCAAATGTAGTTTGGATTTACATCCAAACTTATATGTTTAGGTTAATCCATACAAGTGTACTATTCAAAATTCTCTAATGGAGGTTGAAAAAGATGGCTTGGTCAGTCAAATATTTACCCTGTAAGCTTTAAAAACCTTTTATTATTTTGAGAAGCATCTTACTGTATAGCCTTGGCTGACCCGGAATTAACTATGTAGACCAAGATGGGCACAGCTGAAGAGATCTACTTGCCTCTCATTTCTGAGTGCTGGGTTTAACAGTGTGCACTATCATCTCTGGCCCAAGGACCTGAATTTTATCACTAACACCCATGTAAAAGTGTACACCACGTATCCCAGCACTGGGAAGGCAGAGACAAGGGGATTCCCAGGGCTCAATGGACAGTCAGTTAGCCAAGTTATTCAAGTCCAAGTTCAATAGAGGCCTTATATCAAAAATAAGGTGGAGAGTGATTGTGGAGGACACCTAACTTCAACCTTTGACTTCCAAAGGCAAGAACACACTTCATGCACACACACAGTCACATACTAACACATGTACCACACTCAAAACAGAGAGCTCTATGAGAACATGGGAATAGTGTGGCATTCAAGTTCTTATCTCCATCTCTGTGGAGCCACGAGGAGCCACTAAATGTCAGAGTCCATCTTAAAGGCTCTAAACAAGAGTAAGCATCTGCTCTAGAAAATTCGTGGGGCTATATGGAGCCAGGCACTGCTTAGATCTCTCTTCAGGAAGGAAGACTCACCCCACTGTGAGCCATTTGGCTCAGTGGCAGCTTAGAACTCTGGTCACTTGTGGGATATATCTCAAAACTGGAACAAAAGTCCTAACCTCCTTGAAAGAATGGCTAGGTAAAGCTGTAGGATAAGTGCTTGTAAGCCACAGGCTTCCTGTAATGGGATATGTTCGTTATTAACTTTCTATCTCTCTCTCTCTCTCTCTCTCTCTCTCTCTCTCTCTCTCTCTCTCTCACACACACACACACACACACACACACACACACACACACACACCTGAACTTACACATATACACACACAAATATTCAGTTGCACTGGAAATCATAATTTGTAGGGTGTTTTTGTTGTTTGTTTATTTAACAAAAGATGGTGTTCTCAGCACATACAAATACTGTTTTCTATACAAGAACAGAATATAATGTATTGATATAAACTATTTCAATTTACATTCCATCATATATACATATGTATGAACATACATATATAGAAATATATGGAATGAAAATAAATGGCTTTATTAAAATTTCAGACATGGAAGAAAGAGGAGTTACAGATTCTTTACAGATCCTCCTGATACCTCCTTCCCTTCCAGTGACAAGAGGACTACTTGACCATTGGTCAGCAAGCTACAGCCAGTGTATCATGTTTGGGCCACCACCTGCTACTGTAAAGGCAAGTCTCCCTAGATACCCCTCCACTCAACAGCAGAGCTGAGTAAAAACCTCGGCAAAGATCTGAGCTGTGACCCTAAACCACTCACTCCCTGATTTTTCCTGAGAGATTCACATAACCTTCTTTATGGTCACCAGTATCCTAACATACAACACAGATCACATTTATGATTTTAAACCACCCAGCAGACATCTTAAAACAGCATAAATTTAAAAATGGGTAAAATTGGTCAAATAATTTTTATTTAATCCCACATATGCAAAATGCATGTGTTTAACAATTTGTTCTGATCTTATTTGAAACACCAACTTGAACTATCTAGTGTTTGTTTCAATGTCACCACATTAGATGGGACAACTCTAAGGAAGCAAACAAATAATAAAGCAAGCAGGGAGAGACAGGTTCTGCTTGGTGCAGCAGGGTTCTCAGACACTGCAAATGTCGTAAGTTCTGTCCATTAAAATAATCCTGTTTATCCTTTTATCCATTTTATAGATAATAAGCACAATAAAAAACCTGAACACATACACTCATAAAACAAAAACGAACCAACCAACCAATGAACAAATGGGACTTTTCTTCTTAAAATACCATGTAGCCACAATGCTCACTGTCACATAGCAATGATTTTCATCCCTTCCTCACAGCTCAACTCCTCCCACTGCTATTTAAATAGACTCTATCCTGCTTGATCCTCTTGCCCAATCTAAGAACAGCAGCTCCCAACACCAACATGGTTATTGTATCCTGTAAATCCTTTAAGACTCTGACTCTTCTCCTCTCATCCCAAAGATCTCTCTTTGTCTAGCAGCAGATTCAGCACCTCAATTCAGCACCAGCCATTCAAAGTGGAGATATTTTTAAATGATGTTTATAACATTTTCTGTTCTTTTCATAACTTGCTCTCCCCATTTATATGTACTCCCCAAATGAATGAAGAAAAACTGAATCATACTTTCTAGGAATGTACAAATATTAGCCAACATCAAGTTCTAAATGTTCTGTTCTGTCTTAATTGTCGACACCATTGCAATCCAGTATTCTGCCTGTGCCACTCTAAGATTAACACACACACACACACACACACACACACACACACACACACACACATACACACACACACACACACACAAGCATAGATACAACACAATCTTGGATGGTCTAAAGCTCCCAGGCCTGTTGCCTTCCATTTTCCCCACTTACAGAATGAATATTATTCACACACTTATTGAAGATTGTTTTTTTTAAATGAAATCCATGAAGCATCTACTATATAGTAATTCACTTATGGGTTAAGAGATAACTCAGTGGATAGAGCTTTTACAGATATGAAAAACTAAGCTTGAGTTCCCAGAATTCATGGAAACACTGGCCATAGCATCAGACGTCTGTCATCTCAGTGCTCCTATGTTGAGAAGAGAGGAGAGAAGGAGATTTCCGGAAACATGCAGGGCATCTACCCTGAGTGGCATATGTGACAGCAAACAACAGAGACCTCATCTCAAGCAATGTGGGTGGCAAGGACCAGCACCTGAAGTTGTTCTCTGAACTTCACATGTACACCAGGACATGTGTGCCCATACTGGCACATACACATTACATGCACACAGAAGTATATTAATAATGTACAGGTTTACCTTTGAAATGTCATACTTTAAGATAAAATGAGCTCAGCACCCTAGCTCTAAGACAAATCCTAAAACAGCACAGGACTGACAGACAATGAAGACATCTTGCATGAAAGTGAAGGTGTGAAAGAGAAGCACGGGTACAAGAACCCACAGTCACACCAAATCTAGTAACAACAAGAGTGTATAGAAGAAAAGAGGCGACTGTCCTGTCTCCTTTACTTCTCCACTACAAAGAACGAAGGCTGGAAATTGTAGACTGCTCAGGTAAAGGGCAACAACTAGAAAATAGAGTGGACATCAGCCTACAAGCAGGATGACAAGACAGGGGCATTTTATTGCTTCCTGGAGTCAAGAAAGAAACAAAATTATATACAGAAAATGAAATGTGTATACACTGTTACCACTACCTAAAGGGTAACTGAGCTTCAGAAAGAACTACAGTCAGTTTATCTACCTTCTGGGAATCCAAGGAGAAAAACTGGCACCCAGTAAAAGTGATTTTTTTTTCCCCCTACAGACCTCTGCCTCTGAAACACACAGGTCAGGTGATACCTGGGTCTTATCTATCATTCCAGAACAGTCCCTACTCTCCTACGATGTGTGCTTATTATAAAAATAGGTCCATGCCATTATGATAGTTCCAACCATGTATATGATTCAATTGAAATGCTATCATAGCTACATAAGCATCCCTACAAAAATCTTGATTTCATGTTAAGAATGCTAAGAGATAGGGCTAGAGAAATTGCTCAGTAATTGAGAACACTGACTTGTTCTTCAGAGGATCTAGGTTTAGTTCCCAGAGCCCACATGGTGTCTTACAATTATCTGTAACTCCAGTTCCAAGGAATCTGATATCCTCTTCTGGCCTCTATAGACACTGCATATACACCATGCCCACAAACGTAGGCCAAGATAAGTAAATAAATAAATAAATAAATAAATAAATAAATAAATAAATAATAGAGCATATTTGGCAACCTCAAAACAATGAAAAAGTAGACTCTTGCTATCCACAGGGTTAACATCTCAAGAAGGAAAATATAAACTGATGTAGGTTGTCTGAATAAAATAGTAAAAGGAGAAATACATTAGGAGATTTTCATTCTATTTCAGCCATGACTTGGTGAATTACTGGCCTGATGGGCTGAGAGGTGACAGTGTGAATCAATCAATACCCTGAGGCTAGCATCACAAGGACCATGGGGCCCTGTGTTCAGATCTGTGCTATACAGTCATGCAGCTTTGCACTTTGAGACTGTATGTTCAAGCAGTGTGATTCCAGTCATACTTCTCACTGTTTAGCAAGTCAACACTGTTCAAGTGACAGACTTATTAGGTGTTCAATTAGCGTCTGAGATCTCAAAAGGTAATGAGTACCGGGCTCAGATAAAATTGAAATCGGGTCCCTAAACCCGCAAGGTTAGTATGGAAGCTCAAATGTGTGGCTTGGCTTCCATCACCTTGATGAATGACAAGATATCCTCTGTTTTTAATATAAATGTATACACAAGGTAAAAATGGGATCTTTGCTAAGTCTTTATGAAGAAGATTGAAATAACAGGAAGTGGCAAGAATATATAAATCCCAATATAGAAATCTTAATTCTCACATGTCCTCTCAAAGAATTTTGACCTTATTTTATTTTATTTAGGTTATTTTCAATTATGTGTAAGTGTTCATGACTACACAGGGATACATACATGTGAGAGCAAGTGCCCAAGAAAGACAGTGACACCAGATATGTGCAGCTATAGTTACACATAGCTGTGAGGACCGTGTGGATATTAGGATCTAAACGTCGGTCCTCTGGAAGAGCAGCAAGTGACCGTGACCACTGAGCCATCTCTCAAGCCCCCTACTTAGATTTTCTAAAAATTTTTAGGTTCAAATGCATTACTGGAAATGTGTGTGTGTGTGTGTGTGTGTGTGTGTGTGTGTGTATTATTAATAAGAAAATAATTTATGTCACCAATAAGAACAAAAAACCCCATAGAATATAAAGTGACCCTTAAAATTGTGACACTATACTGGATAATATTATGAAAAATATTTACATGAAAAAAGTCCTAAGTATGTCCATACATACAAATGGCACAGGCAAAATAGTAAGAAGATAGTATAAAGGATAAGAATGGAAAATAATACCTTAAAGAAACTGTATGAAATCACTATAACATACCGAGAAAAGAAAAATATTAAGGCTTGTTTAAATGAGCAGCTAGCCTGACTAAAAGAAACTAAATATATTCAACTGAAGAATTAAAAATGGATTGGTACTATAGCATATAATCACCACCATTGAAAAACACCTAAAATTTGATGGGATAGTAACTTAATTTTTGATAAGCTGAAAACTCTACTGTCACAAATGGCGTCACAAGGAAAACATTCACTTTAGAGTTAGGTTCCCCTATCCTGTTCCACCCAACATCACTGGAAAGATGACGTCACCTGCCTCCCTACTTTTGTACAGCAGGGTTAGGGCCACATTGCTGCTTACTCCAGTTGCTATGTCCCTGTGGAACACAGGATAGATGCAGACTCACCTTACATGAAGACTCCAGCTGCACACTGGGGCAGGGTACTGGCCCAGGCTGGTGGGAGTTGGATGACTTCTGCTCTATACTTTTGTGCTTATGTGTCTCAGAGGCCACTGACAGTGTAGGCTCAGATCTAATGAGCTGAGCATCGTCACCACAGTTGAGAATAATCCTTGCTCTTTCTCCTGTCTCATGCCTTTCCAAAGTGCCTGGAAAATAAAATTCAAGACACAAAACAAATATAAGCAAAAATACTCACTGGAATAGAATGCACAGACCTCACATGACATGTTCACAAAAGGACCTTGATTCTTGAACCTGTCATTCCTGCCTTCTTACAACAGAAAGAACCAGCCTGTGAGCTTTGTCTAGATGGTTTAAAATTTGCCATCAATTATATTACAGTGGACTTGAAAGTGTACCCCCATCTAAGACCCTTTTTATCCACTGGAACCAACAGTCCATCTAAGAGTCTCCATAACTAAAATCCCTCTTATTATCTAGTGTGAAAGTGATCAATACAGAACAATGATGGAATATTTCTGTGCTGTCTCCTAGTGTCCCAGCTCACAAACAACAGAGATTCTGAAGTGCCCACCTGGGGTTCCCAGGTTTGCAGTGTTTCTACAGGTAATGTGTAACAACTTACATGATTATGGGTATTAAGGACACAGAGGCTTAGAGTGCTTCTGCCCTCATGCCCAGCTCCCCAGCTTTCGATGTTGTTTTTTATTGCTGGAGTTTGTTAGCATTGGAGCCTTTCTTTTTTATTTCTTATGTTATTAGAACTGGAATTAATCTCCCTTGCCCTCTGACATCCGTCCAGCTCCAGAAGTGGTGCTGACAAGTCCAATTTGAAGTTAAAAGGAATGAGTATAGGGAGCTGGACCGACGGTTCATCAGTTAAGAGCACTGGCTGCTCTTGCAGAGAGCTGAGGTTGGGTTTCCAGGACCTACATGGTTGCTCATAACACCTGAAACTCCAGCTCCAGGGGATCCAATGATCTTTTCTGACTCATGAGCCATACATGCACACATATAGACACACATATATGTAAGCAATAAAATAAATCTTTTTTTTTTAAAGAGAGCAAATATAAAATGAGCAGCATTGGTGTGGGGTCATGCCCTAGGGTTACTATACAAGTGTGAGGCCTGGAGCTCAGATCCACAATTCTCATGTAAATGCCTGGCAGACAAGGCAGCTCAGCTGTAACCTGTAATCCCAGCATGCCAGTGCCAGATGCATGGATCTCTGCCTAGATTAGCCCAAATGATGAGCTCTGGATTCAGTGAGAGACTCTGCCTCAATAAATAAAACACAGAGCAAGCAAGAAAGATACAAGACATCATTATTTGGCTTCCAAATATACATACAAGTGTGCCCCCCACACAAGAAAATTTGCATACATATACACATAATACAGAGGCTCATTATAATACATGTACACACACATCAGAGGACTGGAAAGCTTAGTAGGACAGTACTGCCTGATTATAAGAACCTGAGTTTGGAACCCAGCACCCATTAATAAATCAGTTATGGTCTTGCAAGTCCCTATAACCATAGCATAGAGATGGGAGGATTAGTTGTTGGCTGCCAGCTTAATCAAAACTTGTCAGCTCCATGTTCAGAGAAGGTCCTGCCTCAAAGAAATAAAGTGCAGAGTAATGAAGGAAGATACCCAGTGATTTCTTTGCTTTCTGAATGCATATACAGGTACACATATACCACACACACGTATGCGCATTACACTCCTATACACACACACTCATATACAGAAAGAAAGGATCAGAAAGCAATGGATAAATAGTCAACTGGCTTTACAGAATGCAACACCACATATTCATTGAGCAAATTAATCTTGATGTCTGCTTCATATCCTTTATAGGCTCACTTACAACTGAACAAAAATAATAAGAAATTCAATTAATTAGCGCCATAATACAGATTTAATTTCATATTGTTCCTTTCCCACAAATTGGAAAAAGTTGTTGTAGGTGTTAAAGATAACTAATTCTCATCAATAATATTAAGGAGAGATGAAATAAATTAATTATACTTGGAAAGTGGTACCAAAATTAAAGGTCACTCTGTCGTTTGATAGGAAGCTAGATGTGAAGATTGTAGTAATAGCATTCAATCCAGTCTCAGTCTCGCCTCTCTTCCCTGTTAACTCTATCACTATTAGCTAGAATTGAGCACTGTAAATTTCTACAGGTCATTATGCTACAGCAACAGACATATTTTCATCTCGGGGATTCTTGACAATGCTCCCCCATTGAAATCATTTCAAATTTGTAAGCAAACATCCTAAATACCAACTTATTTATTTATTTATTTATTTTTATTAGATATTTTCTTTATATACATTTCAAATGCTATCCCAAAAGTTCCCTATACCCTCCACCCACCCTGCTCCCCTACCCACTGGTGGCTACTTCCGCTTCTTGGCCCTGGCATTCCCCTGTACTGGGGTATATAAAGTTTGCAATACCAAGGGGCCTCTCTTCCCAGTGATGGCCGACTAGGCCATCTTCTGAGTGTAACTTTTTAACCTTCCTTGTCCCATAACTACTAAGGAAATACTGTCAACAAATGATGCCAGAAAATTCATTGTCTTTCTAAGAAATCTCCCTTTCAAGTTAGTATCAACATAGATAATCTTCTCATGAGTTTTCTCTGGTTTTACAGTATATTTGTAAAATATTTTCAGAAATTTTTAAGTGTCTCTATGTCATCTGGAACTGGCTTTATACTCTTGGGCTCAAGAAATACTCTTGCCTCAGCCTCTTTGGTAGTTGAGAATAAAGGTGTGTGCTACTGTTCTTGGCTTTTGACAGTCCTTGGAAAATGTTTTATTGTGAAATAGCCGTGTACATTACACTGTATAGTTTACATATCCATGTATTTCATTCTAAATGTTTTTACAAAGCACCTCTTAAATTGTCCAACCATAACCATAGCTTACACACATGTACCTGTGTAGCTTTCACCTCCTTGCATTTCTGCAGATATCTGATCTGTTTCATTTATGTACCATTTACATGTGACCTGTTTGCAACACATAGGAAAAAAGAATGGTTTGTCCCTAGGCCCAGAACTCGCCAAAGCCTCGTGGTATCACTGAAGCAAGAGACACTGAGGACTAATTTACTACAGTATCTAAAGTACAAATATTCTATTCTACCCATAAATAAATACTACCCAATCTAATAAAAGATTGGACATTTTGTTTTCTTGATAATCATGGGAGTTAATTTTTTCATTTAAAATTTCTTATTGAATTATTATTGTTCTGCCTCCTGGTTGATAAGCCCTTTTAAATAATTTCTCATCAGAATTCATGGAATTTGTACCACTTTCAGCATGTTTTAAAATTGTTACAGGTATTTAGAAAGAAGATAATATAAGAAATAACCACTAGGCCCTGGTGTTCCCCTGTACTGGGGCATATAAAGTTTGTAAGACCAAGGGGCCTCTCTTCCCAATGATGGCTGACTAGGCCATCTTCTGCTACATATGCAGCTAGAGACACGAGCTTTGGGGGTACTGGTTAGTTCATATTGTTGTTCCACCTATAGGGTTGCAGACCCCTTCAGCTCCTTGGGTACTTTCTTTAGCTCCTCCATTGGGGGGCCCTGTGTTCCATCAATAGATGACTGTGGGCATCCACTTCTGTATTTGTCAGGCACTGGCATAGCCACAGACAGGGGGAGGGTATAGGGAACTTTTGAGATAGCATTTGAAATGTAAATAAAGAAAATATCTAATAAAATTTTTTTTAAAAAAGAAATAACCACTAAGAAGATTGTCAGTGTGTTATTGTGAGAATTCTTCCCCTGGGAGAATATCACAAACAACAACTATGAGTCCATCTTATGTAGCTGCATAATTAAGTCCCTTCCTATCTTTAACCAGAAAGGGGAGGGGGGAGGTGTATAAACAAATCTACCCTCCTCTACCTCCTCCTCCTCCTCCTCCTCCACCACCACCACCACTACCTCCACCACCACCACCACCACCTCCTCTCCCCTCCACCCCCCAAAGGACCAATGACAAACCAAAGTATCATTCCACCAAAATTCATATTAGGACCCCAATGAGTGTTTTGGGTCTACTTACAGAGCAATGATCGGGGCATTATGGGAAAAGAGCATGGGTGACTTGGACAGATACACTGGGAAATCTGTACCCAGCATGGAGCATGGTTTCCCATGGCCAATAGTCCTCCTCAGTTAACTTTCTCAGGCCTCTCTATACTCTAGTACCTTCCCTAGACTCAAAGCCAGGAGCAATTGGCTGAACTGCACACAGATGTCTGGGAAGTGTGGCTAGAAACTTGGTTGCTGGTCCAATAACTCAAGTCAGAAACCCTTTCTTCTGGGAGGGGATGCCAATAGACACTCCCAGGCCTGATCAGGATAGATGCTCTCAGGAAGACAACACTGATCTCAGAAAGATGGGAGCTGCTTGAAAGGGAGAGTAGTGTTCTACAACAGTAGCTACAATATGCCTAAATGTTGCCTTTGCAGTGGATAGGAGTCACTGCTTCCTAATGTCAGAAACTCAAGGTTTATAAACCACTTAATTCAACTCAAGAGAACATCTAGAGAACTTTGCTTTTCCATGTGAACCTGATGATAAACCAAACTGACTTACACTCTATTTCATCAAGACAGTGAGGGATAGACTCTTCCCTGATCCAATTTGGGCATGACAAGAAAATGTGCACAGCAGAATATTGATAAAGTTATGCTATCCACTGTGCCATCTCGTTTTTTTTTTTTTTTTTTCAGGTAGGTGTGTGAAAGATACCATGAAATCTATATCATATTAAAAAAATTGAGGCCAGCCTGGGCTACATAGTGAGTTGCAGAGAAGCCTCAAATACAGAGCTAAACTTTGCATCATAAAACCGAACCAGATGAACTCAAAACTTCATCAAAGACAATGTTTTAGGCCTAGTCGGCCATCAGTGGAGAGGCCCATTGGTCTTGCAAACTTTATATGCCTCAGTACAGGGGAATGCCAGGATCAAGAAGTGGGAGTGGGTGGGGGGAGGGTATGGGGGACTTTGGGGATAGCATTGGAAATGTAAATGAAGAAAATACCTAATTAAAATAAAATAAAATAAAAAAAGAAAAAATATTTTTATGTAACTATCATGCACTGTTAATTTATACTTTATTGATATAAGTTTTTCCATATTGTTTTCAACTTAAGCTATTCTCTTTAACTCATGGCATTAAAACGGTATTAGATTTTGGATTTTCAGATTAAAGATGTTCAAATGACATAGACATGTGCAAGACTTTTGGTACCAAGAATTTTGGGCAAGACATCCCATCCTCAACCTGTGTTATATCAGGGAGAGAAAAAAAATCACAGGGAAGAACATTTAGAACAATTAACATTCTGGCACAAAGTAAAGGCAAGATCCATTGTAAGGGATCCAGAATTGCATTTTCTCCCAAAACGTCAGTGCACAGAAAGCAAAGGATCAGCCAAAGTATACAGGGACCCTGGTTCCTTATGCCAGACCCCTGTACCCACTCAAACACTATTTGCATCGTCATATGATGCTTTCCTTGGTGACTCAAAACACCACATGAGAGTATCCCTAATCAACATTTTTTTTTAAAGTTAGAGTTTCCTTTATGATCACAGGTGTCTCCTGAGTCCAGATGATAACACCTTCTTCCTTGCCTGTGACTATGACAACAGGACCACATCACTGTGGGACAGGGAACCTTCTAGCTCCAAACTGTTGCGTGCTCAAGTCCCCAAAAACTGGCTCCATCCTATCAAGGCTACAGCATAGTGTATTATATACTTTTCTGTTGATAAAACATCATAGCTAAGGCAACTTAAGGAATAAAGAGTTTGTTTTGGCTTATATTCCCAGATAGATAATAGTCCATTGATGACAGCACAGAGGGGAGGTGGTTGGAGCAGCAAGCCAGAGTTCATGTTTTGAAACAAAAGCCTTAAGCAGAGACAGAATCCTTGGAATTGCAGGATGCTTTAAAACATCAAACCGTGCATGCAATGAAGTTCTCCCTACACAAAGGCCACACCCCTTAAACCTACCTAAATACCATTACCAACTAAGGACCAAGTGTTCAAAATTATGAGCCTATGGAGGATATTTTCATTCAAAATGCCACACATAGTTACTGGAGATTTTCAAGCCTCCTTTTCTTCAGTAAGATCATGGGACAATAATTCTCAGATCACATGGTTACTAAGTAGCTTAAGTGTTATAGGCATCGGATTCATGCTCTTGATCCTGAGACAAGAGAAGACATGATCATCCGAGTTAGCTGATCACACAACTGACTTAGAAAAAAAAAATCACAAAAATATCATAGCTCTCCTGGGCCAGAAACAGCCAGTGGCCTCTGGGTCAAACATCTTGGATTTATAATATCTAGCACAGAGTGAATGTGACCCATGATAACACCTATGTCATATGACAGAAACATATATTCAGCTGACTGGGAGCTGGATAACAACTTTGCCTCGATGTTCTGGAATGTTTCTGACATTTACCAACAAATCAGTTGTTTGGGGTCCTATTGCCTTCTGTCTCAGAGATGACCTCATCAGATAGACTTGCAACCCAGATTATATATAATCTAACTCATAGCACAATGGTATGTTGGGGTTTTAAAATAAAGAATTTTGCATGTAGCTTAGCAGAGACTTGAACTCACTATGTAGCCAAGGATGGCCTTGACTCCTGGCCCTATGCTTCTACACCCCAAGTGTTGTGACTGCAGGCATGCAATGTACTGCTATGTCCAGTTTATGTGGGGCTAGAAAAGGATCAAACCCAGGGCTCTCTATGCAGTAGGCAAACATTCTACTAACTTAGCATCCTTTGTCCTTTGGCTTGCTTTTTAAATCTTACATCAGAGTAGTGTTCAGTCTTTACATTGGCGATTGCTTTCTAATGGATTGTATGCCAGCAGCAATCTGGGTAATGAGGGATTTTCGACTTGGGATTGAATCCAGACCCGATCTACAGATTTTATTCTCAGCATAGTTCCTTCCCCCTACACACACATACACACACATACACACATACATACACACACATACACACACACACATGCACACACATACACACACAACACATACACATCACATGCACACATGCATGTGCACACACACACATATACACACACAACACACACATCACATGCACACACACACACACACACACACACACACACACACACACACACACACACCTTTTCTCTTAGACCAGATTTCCACTTACTTTTACCTTTAAAAAACATCTTTACTTTGAAGGCCTTAGCTCATCTTTCAGGCTACAGCCTCCTCTCCCACCTGGCCTCACTTTCAACTTCAGCATCCTCTGAGAACTTTTTCAAATTGGTATGTCACAATCCCTTGCTTCCCTTCCAGATTGTGGGTCCTGGCTGCTGAGTATGCACTATAGTCTCTGAGAGTGGCACCAAGCAGGGTTCAGTAAATACTCACTGAGTGGATAAAGTTTATCCGTTCTCTGCAGGCAGAGCATGAGGGCAGCTGGAGAGCATCAGAGAATGGTAAGTCTCACTGCCCAGGCATTAGCACTCACTAAGGTCATTATAAACCTATGCCCAGGCCTTAGGAGAGGCAGGGACTCTAAAAGGTGACTTCCAGAACCCAAGCTAGATGTCTGACAGAGTTCATCCCCAACACCCAAAGACTCTGGGATTGGAGATCAGAAGGCAGTCTCTAAATGCCTGAAATTTGTGTTAACATGACCACTGTGGTCTAGCCAACTCCACTCCTCCATGAGCCAAAGAGCAGAATATTTTGGTCAAAGGAGAGATTGTATGAAAATCCTTAGAAAGAGGCAAGGATGGAGAGGGTGAGAGAGAAGCAGAGAAGGTTGGTGGAGAATAGGAGGACTTTCAACTTTCTAGTTGTTTCTCATCCCATCCTAAGGACCAGTGCTCCTGGTATGAGGGTTGAGGGTTAAATCCTTCCATCTTTATGACAAATCCCTCCTTCTGAGAATACCATCTCTACTTGCCTCTTGCTCTCTACATAATGAGCTCAAATAAAGGAGGTTCAGAGATGTATCTATGATGGACCTGGCCAGGTTGAAAGATGGCCATTTGCAAACATAGCCTGCCTGGGAATTTCTAGGTAGAGTCTAGAGCAGAGAGACAGAAACTTATACAGTTATAAGAGAGACTGGAGTTAAGTTCCAGTGACAGACTTGCACCTAAAGGAACTTGGGGTCCTTTGAAGCCAGGGGAGACCTTTGAGTCCTTCTGTGTGTATAGAAGAGACACAGATTCCTACCCAATCTTCAGTAAAATAGTGTGCTGTTAAAAGACAAGCATAAACAGAGACATTAGGGCTGGTGATATTTATAGCCACCCTGCCATTCTTCTTTCAATTGGTTTCATTTTTTTGAATAGGGAAAATGATCTCTTTATGATGTATGCTGGAGACCTGACTTGAAGGCTTTCTTCAAGCAGGAAAGAGCATAGAACAGGACTTCTGTTGAGGAATGAGAGCAAGGCAGAGCACTAAGGGAAACAGGCTGCATGAGTGTACCACCCCCATACACAGATGGAATAAAAAGAAGCCGCCTTGCCTGACACCAGAAGTCTCTTCCAAAGAGCCACAACTTCTCACCACTGGGCTTCCCTGGTAATTTCTGTCAAATTTAAAACATGTTCAGTCTTCTATTAAATATATTCTAAAACACCAATGATACTTGCTTTCTAGCATCAAGACCTACTATCAACAAATACATTGCTTTAAATTATTCAACTATATTAAAAATTCCAGCCAGAAAGCCTTCCCCCATCAGTTAATAATGAGGACTATTACAGATTAGCACTAACTGCATCCCCTCGAAAGACACATTATTAAACAAAAATCACAAGCACGTGACTCTATCTATAATTGATTGAGGTGAAATTTCAATTGAAAACACATCATCCATGTCGACTATATTTGATCACATTGTATAAAACATTTTATTTACTTAAGTTTTAAATTTGGGGCAGTAGTGACTTCCTCAAAAGAACACTAAAGAAATAAAATTACTATAGGAACACAAATTCTCAGTGCTGCCAAAAGCTAGCACACCGTGAGCCAACACATTTCATAAAAAAAGAAAGATACATTCAATTAGGCATTACACTTATAGCATTGTGAAATCATAAAACATTAGCTGAATTTACGGAATGGAAACATGTTATGATTGGTAACAGGCATGTGTTTGCATGAGCATAGATTGATGCTAAGAATATGAAAAATCACATGAGAGAGTTAGGACTTTGTCTTTATCAGTAGGAATTTCTCAGCTAAGTCTGAGGTGCTGCGGGACAGTGTTTATGAATGGTGCCTTTTCAAAGAGACTACCTAAAATAAAATAGGTTTAACGAGCAGGAGTAGCTTCGTTACCAAACTCAGCAGCCACACTCCTACAATCAGATTTTAGTCAAACAGATGGCTGCCAGAGGTAATCATATTCTCTGTGTGGCGGAAGCTGCCATTGCTTGTGCTGTGATAGGTTCTCACTTATCTTCAGTTATCACATGATGCTCAGTGGCTTGCTCACAGAAGTGTATGGAGATTGACCCAGCAGCCCTCCCTAATAAAAGCATTTCACAGTGACTGCATCTTACTCTGCAAAACACGAAGCCGATGTGAGTTTGACCAAGGGTAGGCCCTGGAGGCCTGGGATTTAGAGTTAGCTAACTAGAAAGAAATGGAAGCCTGGGGAAGGGGAATGGATCTGAAAACAGTAAACCAGGCATAAAAGCACGTTTCTCACTCGTATCTATCACAGAATAGAATAAATCCATCCGTTAAATAGATCTCCAATGACTTGACTCATTTTTTGCACTATGCAAAGGCTCTAGTATGTTAACAAACTGAGGGTCGGCTTACCAGCATCCTTCTATACCTTAAGGGCATAGAATACATTTTTAAAAAGTCTGACCTCTGTGACCTAAACTCCAGCTCTGCCACAGCCTCCAGCGCCTTCACAGAAATCCTGGCATTTACCAAAGGGACACATTCAACCCCCACATCAAATTCTGACCATTGATCTCCAGAAACACACTATGAAGGGCTCAGAGAGGATGAAGAGAATAAAGGGGTGAGATACAGACATGCAGGTTTCAAACTGCTGACGTGTATCTGAATTCAAATAAAGGACTAACTGCAAGCAAATCCCAAACCACACTTTCCTGTTACTTTCTTACCAAATGCTCCTTCTTCGTAAACATGTGCTAGCAACATTATCTATGTCTAAATTTTACATCTCAACTTCATTCTGAAATTAAATGAATGCATTGATGAGGGGCTGCCCAGAAAAGGAAGGCTTTGCTAGGTGCTTAAATTGATAATCGCCTATCTCAGGCACAGCATGCAAACCATCCCATTTCTAACTACCAGGAGAGGTAACTCACTTTGCATGGCTTGCACTCTGATACCAGGGATATTTATGTTTAATCTGAAGATAACTATCTTAGATTTTTATCCTTCATGCACAGTATTGAAGGTTAGCTGACTTATTGGCTGCAGTGGCCCTGAAGACATTCCAGTCTATCTTGTATTTGCTTCTGGCATCCGTTGAGGTAATTAGGTCATTATCTTGCTGAGTTGATCTAGAGTTTTTCCTGGAAAGATGAAGCATATTGGAAAAGGCAGAATTGAAGTGTGCTCTCCTGGATACGGTGCTGAGTGAAGGGTGAAGTCTATACAGGGTCTTGGCTTTTCTGTTCTGTGCTGTTTGTATTCTGAGAGAGGGGTTATAACAGGAAGGTAAAAAGGGTTTTGACTATAAACAGTATTATTATTTTTTTATAAATACTGAGTGAATGTAGGGTCATGGACTATGGGTTTATTTGGAAGGATCAAAGACTCCCACAAGAATCTACCTATGAAAGTTAATACCGTGTTCATACCCAAGTATGCAAAAAGTGATCTTTCCACTTTTCACCCTTTAGTTCCATGATTCATGCACTCCTGGAGTCTTTACCAA
The DNA here is from genome assembly GCF_000001635.26 of Mus musculus. NCBI lineage: Eukaryota > Metazoa > Chordata > Mammalia > Rodentia > Muridae > Mus > Mus musculus. The sequence goes on along the minus strand of NC_000075.6, from coordinate 74,168,689 downwards.
CTCTTGAGCTCAACCAACCATAGAAATAGGCAGAATTCTATAAATAACCCCCAGTGTCCCTGTCCTTATCCAGTCTTCTCCCTGTGACTGTGATATCCTAACAGTGAAATACCCGTTAATGTTCATTCTAATTCCTTGACCTCAAAAGGAGACCCTTTGATTAATACAGTTCTCATTAGTTGGCCTTTAATTTTTTCCTGTCTGTATGTGTTTAGGTGTGCAAGCATGTCTGTGTTTCTAGATAGAAACCAGACGTAGATTCAAGTCTCTTCCTAGTTGCTTCTCAATCCTTATTTTTGGAAACAGTGTCTCTCACTGAAGTTGGAGCTCACTGATTTGGCTAGGGTGGATGTTCACTTAAGCCCCTGGTACCCCTCTGCCCTCATTTTCCCATCACTGGTATACAGATGTGTACCAGCATGCTGGCTTTTAAAGTGAATACTGGAAATCCAAGCTTACTTTCCTGACTGCACATCTCCCCAGCCCCCGTTTGAACTGCTAGATGAGCCCTTAGAAAGCTGCTATTGTGAGCAGGGGGTTCACACTTTTATTGTAGCCGGGAAGGTAGTATCCTTCAACTGCGCCTCCATGTTGCAGAAATGTGAGATGTTAAATTAAAGATTCTAAGCTATGAAGTTTGAGGTTATTTGTTAGGCCAGGATGGGAAAGCAATGCAGCCTGGACTCCTGATGATTACACCTACCTAGGCTCAAATCTGGGATTCTTCTCCAATATTTTTCTTATGATACAAATAATTAAATGCATAAAAGCATTAAGATATAAAAACAGTTCACCGACAAGTTTTAAAACTTCAACAGATAATTCCATCTCCTCTCTTACACTCTGAACACAACAAGCCATGGAGACATTCAACAAACAATTACAGATTAAATCATGTGCCATACTAATACATTCATTCTACAGCACTCTCTTTCTATAGGAATCATATATAAGTGGTAAAATATTGTTGCTAATTCGCTTTTTATCCTCTTATTCTTCAGTTCTCATTATAATTATATCTATCATTATCTACCATTTATTTTAAGAGAGGGTCTCATGTAGCCCAGGCTGGCCTCAAACTCACTAGGTAACTGAGGATAACTTTGCATTTCGGAGCTTACTGCTTCCATTTCCAGAATGCTGGGATCACAGACATGCACCCTCACACCTTGTTTATGTGTGCTGAAGATGGAACCTGGGGTTCTATGCATGCTGTGAAATTTCTCCAACAACTAGCCATATCCTAACCCCCCATGTTATTTAACTCTTAAATCAATCCAGAAAAGAAACTAAGGGATAGAATGGATGGAACTAGAAAACACACACGGCATGAATTTACTGATAAGTGGATGTTAGCCCCCAAAATCTGACTACCCAAGATACAATTCACAGACCACATAAATCTCAAGAAGAAGGAAGACCAAAGTGTGGGCTTCAGTCCTTAGAAGGAGGAACAAAATACTCATGGGAGGAAATACGGAGACAAAATGTGGAGCACAGACAGAAGGAAAGGCCATCCAGAGACTGCTGCACTTGGGGATCTACCCTATATACAGTTACCAAACTCAGACACTATTGTAGATGCCAAGAAGTTCTTGCTGACAGGAATCTGATATAGCTGTCTCCTGAGAGGCTCTGTCAGAACATACAGCAGTGGATGCTCACAGCCAACTACTGGACTGAGCACGGGGTCCCCAATGGAGGAGTTAGAGAAAGGACTGAAGGAGCTGAAGGGGTTTGCAACCCCATAGGAGGAACAACAATATCAACCAACCAGATACCCCTGGAGCTCCCAGGGACTAAACCACCAACCAAAAAGTACACATGGAGAGACCCATGGTTCTGGGCACATATGTGGCAGAGGATGGCCTTGTTAGACATCAATAGGAGAGGACCCTGGTCCTATGAAGGCTTGATTCCCCAGTGTAGGGGAATGCCAGGATGGGGAATCAGGAGTGGATGGGTGGGGGAACACTGTCATAGAAGCAGGGGGAGGGAGCATGGGACAGGGGGTTTTGGGAGGGGAAACTGAGAAAGGGGATAACATTTGAAATGTAAATAAAGAAAATATCTAATAAAAATTCAAAAAAAGAACTAAAAGAAAGAAAGAAAAGGTGAATCTCAGGATAATTATATGATCCTATGACAAAGCTGGCATGCTAAGGGGGGGGGGGGCTAGAATATTGATGCTTAGTTTAAACGATGTGATGAATGGATGCAGATACGGAAAAACGGGCTGATGAAAGACCTTGACTGGCGAGGTCATCAGTTGGCAAACCCATCAATAGTCCACACAGAGGATGATTAGGACACTAATCTACCTGGCCCTACATCATTTTGCTTTTAAACACTTTCATTACCCCTGATATTATTTAATTCCATGTTTCACTGGTGGTATACATTTTTCCCCCAAATGATTCAAGTTTATCGTGAAACGTCATTGACATAAACAGGGGAACGAAGTGTTTAATGCTTCTGACCTCCATAGCTCGCTGTATAGCCAGGCATCTCTGATGGGCTCTGAGCTGGATCAAACCACTGACTTGTTTCTTGTTATTTGACCAGAGTATCACATACCGCTCATCTTACTGTAACAGGGCGCTGTTAGCTGCCTAGGGGATCCCTGAGTTCTTTCCAGGGCAAAGACAAACAATTGAACACTGGGGAAAGCAGAAGACCAAGTTTAGAAGAAAAGGACAGAAAGCAACAGCTTTACCCCCCTGGAGGGGAGAAGCCCAAGGCTGGGTGGGAGTCCTTGCTTGGAAGCTGACTTGGGTATTTTATACAGCCACTGGGTTCTCCCCCTCCCTCTACAGGTCCTGTTTATATAACCACCCCTGTGCCTTCCTGCCAATTCTCCCATTGTCTTCTTATGCTCTTTGGGAACAGGAAGCTGACATTTCAGGAACCCACTTGTCTATCTGTGCCCCGCCCCCCTCCCCTCAACTCCCTTTTATTTCCATCCATCACCTGAATTTCTGCAGTTAAACCTCTGCTCTTGAACTCTGCCACATTTGCCCAGCAAGTACCTTACAAGCCATCTTCCCAACCATGATGTTAGCATCTTACATCTGTTAGTGCACCTGGGACTTCACACTGCCAGTTGCTGAAGCAGGTCTAAGGTCTTCTAAGCATGGACGGGCATATCGGAATTGGGTCTGCACAAGGAATGGGGGCAAGGGGTGGGCCAATCTATACCCAGATCTTACCGACAAGGCAGAGATTAATAACCAATATTATTTTCGACATGGAATGTCAAACCCAGCAACAACCCCTCAGTCCAATCTTTTGCTCACCAAGGCAAGGACTTGACCTCTGGACTAATTTTCACTTGGTTCATTCCAGAGACATGAAAGACCTTCCCCATCTAATCTCAGCCCAGGCGAATGGTAGATGTTGGATATTATTGATGTGCCCAGACTAATGAAGTTAAGTCCAGTGTCTTTTATCTTGCGGCCAAATCAGAGAAGCTGCTTTTCTCCCTGCAAGCACCAGTCATTACAGTCCACTGAGTCTAGATTTCCGTGGCAGCTGGCTGCTGGGAAGAGGTAGGCAACTGATAGGAGGAGACCTGGGGAGGGCAGATGGCTCCCCTGAGTTGCTTTCCACTCCACACTGCAGCTGAGAGCCCTGCTAGGGTTCTGACTGTCTCTGTAACACATGTGCAGAAGATGCCTCCCCGAGAGGGAACTGGACAGCAGCCACCCGAATTCTGCAGTGTGAGGCCACCCCGATCCCCGTGCATTTGCTGTGGATCCGTGACAACACACCCAGCTAGCACTCTCTCCCTGAGTGCAGCATGACCACAGGAACTGCTGAGAGTGATTACAGCATGAAACTTTCTTTACAAAGCAAAATCCAGGAAGGTAGCAACTGCCGAGCGGATGCAATAAGGGCGGGGAGGGGGGGGCGGGGGCAAGGAAGACTTAACACTGATGAAAGTAATTTTATAAGTAGGCAGCGTTTGTTTTTATAATTAGAATGGCATCGTATTGATTTTCACATTTGTTTCTGAGCACACAAAATGTTCTAAAGATGTCTTGCAAACACCTCAGTAATGTGCCCACTGTGTTAAGATGCCTGGAGAGCCAAAAGACAGAGTTAAGTAATCACTCAATTAAAATGTATATGTGTAAATACACACTCAGAGACACACAAACAAATACATCCACACATTCACACTCACATATTCACACACACACACACACACACACACACACACACACACACACACACGAAGTAGTAGAACAAAACTTAAACTTGGGTAATCTGATTCTCCACACTAATACTCTTAAAGTCTTTGGGTACTGCCTCCTCCTCAAGAGATTAAACTTAGTTGGAAAAATATTCAGTTGCTATATCTCAAAGCTCATGTTCACAGCTGCATACCTACCCATGCACACATGATCACACACACAACTCCAAATTGCAGCATTGTTGGGTTCACTAGGGCCAAGAAGGTGAAAGTGAAGATTCAAAACCAGGCTGCACAGGAAAAACAGACATTGGATAATAACACCAGTAATTATCATGATGAAGGAAAACAGCCACACACAAGGTGACATAGGAGAACCTTGCCCTACACTTAAAGGCATCCAATTTTCCTTTTCGAAAAGCAATCATCTCAAGGGGGTTCCATCTGCAATCTGCCACAACAGAATCAAGCAGCTCTGGGAAAATGACACATCGGGGCCACTGGCACCGGCAGGATGCTGCACAGGCAGAGCTCACCTCTACCACGTGTGCGGTGACCGTGAAACAATAGCTCTCCTGACAAGGCGTTCCGCAAGCTGTGACTTTACTGCTCTAGACAATAGTGACCTCGGTAAGAAACCAAGCAAATTATTCTCAGAGTGGTACAGTTGGTTGTGGGGATCATCTCAACACTTTTATTTCATTGTATACCAATATCAGTCACTGTGAACCAAGAGGGTCTAAAACTCACACATGGGAAACTTCGAAGGTAAAGCTTGATTTTAACCACAGATACTATATACTATTGGGGTAATATGACCATTGACCTGGGAAGCTGTGGGTCTAGCTATTCCTCAGACCTTTTGTTCTACATAGTTACAAAACAAAATGTTGAGTACATTTGGAAAATATGGTTTATTAGCCTTTAGTTGGCACAACTCATCTCTCATAATTTTTTTTCTTTTTCTTCTTCTCATGTATTTGTGTGTGGTGGGTGCTTCCCTGTGTGGATGTCTGTGTGTGCAGCTAAGATTGATGTCCAGGACATTCCTCTCTCATTCTTCTACTTTATTCTTTGAGACAGAGTCTGTCAATCAAATCCAGAATTCACCAATAAGGAGAGTCTTCCTAGCCATCTCGCTGGTGGTGGGGGTTGGGGGAGTTTGCAGGGTGAGATTCTCTGTCTCTGGCTCAAATAACAGGACAGTTGACAGTGCTCACTGAATCTGGTGTCTGGGGATTCAAAGTCTTGCTTGTGGCTCTTTAACCACTGAGTGATCTCCCAGCCCCACATCTTTCTTAATTTTCTAATACTACTACTACTAATTTTTATTATTAATAATAATAATTCTTGCTATTTTCATAGAAACCATGAAAATAAATCCCCTAATTAGAAAACAGCATTGACCATCAAAAGAGTCTTCCAGATAGTTCTAATAAGTCCTTATGGGACAGGAAGTTTAATATCTGTAGTAAGTGACTTCAGCATTGTTTTCCCCAGCTACCTCTCCTGAGCTCAGAAGCCTGCTCGAGCCTTGATACATGCTGGTCTCCTGTCAGCTGTGCCTTCTGCTGTCAGGTGTGCCTGTCACCAGCCACCTCCTGCTTATGCTTTGCTGTTTCTAATCTGTCATGCGACGAATCAGATGGCCAGAGCTGTTAGGACTACGTGTAAATTAAAAGCCACGTTCTGAGAGACAGCCAGAGACCTTCCTTTCCAAAGAGCACTGAGCAGTCCTTGGCAGCTGCCCCCTCTCTTCTCCAAGCTTTTCTTATCTAGCTCCTGCTGGATGGTTGCAGGACACTGGCTTCCATCTGCAAGAAGTGTTCCTTGTGATATACAGTGAGGGACACATCAGAATGCAGGACCAGACCTGTGTCCCCATGCAGGGGTGACACCCTGGCAGCTGCCTTAGCCACAGAGGCTGTCTCAAGTCCGTCTCTTCACTAGTGCAATGAGTACAGCACTCCCAAGCCACCATGGTCAGCAAGGTCAATTGAACTAAGAATGAGCTGCTATGAAGACAATATTTTTATGTGCATGAATGATGTATTTGTTCACGCGTGCGTATACATATGTACATGCACATGTACTGATGTGTGTGGCGTGGCTATCTGGAGCTGACTTGGGGTTTCTTCCTTGATTGTTCTCCACAGTTTTGGGAGGCACGCATGCCAAGGCATGTACCTGGACTAGAGAGGACAACTTGTACTTTGATCTTTCTTCTACCATATGGGTCATATGATTGAAATCAAGGCATCAGCTTGGCTGCTAGCTTGTTTGTGTGTCTGTTTGTCTGTTTCCCACTGAGCCATCTTAAAGCCTATTCATCATATCATTGAGACAGAGTCTCACTGAACTTGGAATGCACTCATTTGTTTTGGCTGGCTGACCAATAAGCCCCTGGGATCTTCCTGTCTCTACCTCCCCAGACATATGCTGCCCTTGATATGTCTTTTTTTTTTTTAAAGATTTATTTATTATATGTAAGTACATTGTAGCTGTCCTCAGACACTCCAGAAGAGGGCATCAGATTTCTTTACGGATGGTTGTGAGCCTCCATGTGGTTGCCGGGATTTGAACTTGGGACCTTCGGAAGAGCAGTCGGCGCTCTTAACCACTGAGCCATCTCGCCAGCCCCCGCCCTTGATACTTCTTACATGGGCTCTGGAAACAGAACCCGAACCCTCATGCTTATGAAACAGAAACCTAACAGTATCTGTTAAGAACAACCATTTGGCTCACAGGTATACTATCCACAGCTGCCTGATTCTGTGAATACAGTTTTATTAAAACACAGCCTTGTCTGTGCTTTAAATATTCTATACAGCTCCTCTGGAGCTATAAGGGCAGGTTCAGAAATCACAGGAGAAATCATGTGGCCCCCAAGCTAAATATTTACAGTTCAGCCCTGTGCTAAGAACTACTGAACCATCCCATCAAGAAATATTTTATCTTTCAGCAAATGGGATTTTATCCCCCACCCCCCACCACACACACACAAATAATTAAGTGGCCCAATATGGACTATGTTCTAACAGCACCACGAGCTGAGCAGAAAACATTAAGGAATAAAAATAACCATTACATTAGCAGCACATAAGAAATTTAATGTATAGGTTTCTGCCCTGCAAAGCAGTTACTGTAAACACGAAAGCCCCCAGAAACACACCAAACTTAACGTCTAAAAGGAATAATTAGCTCAGAGCAGAAAATTATTTCTGGTGCGCATGCAGGGGAAGAATGGGAAATGCATTACGCCTATTGTGTCAGCCATGCGGCAGCAAGGCCCAGAGTCCTCAGTGCCAAACACGCTGTGGGAGCACAAATATTAATCAAAATGACATCTCCAATTTTTCCCCTTCCTAATCAGGCCTAAACATCACGGGACATCCAGCAGATCAATAAGTAAAACTGGAAGCTCTCAGCACTCGATGCTTTAGCTCTGCCCTCAGCCAGGACAAGAGCCTTCGGTGCTAACCAACAATCCCTTGTGTTGGTCATCTATGCATGCCCACCTTTGACCCAAGAGCATCACCCAGACATGCATCCAACCATGCCACCTGTCCCAGAAAGAAAGACAGCACACAGTTTCCGCATAAAAGCGGCACGGCAGTGTAGCTCTAGAATATGTCTTTTCTTTCCGGGCCCTTTTCCTTGATTTCCTACCCCACTGATACTCGCTATTTCCTCCTACTCTGGGCTCTGGAGGTGTGCGGGTGCAGGGAAATGTCTGACTCACTTCTGTCGATTGATTCCTTCTTTGTGTTTAGAGGAGGCTGAACACAGGAACAAAGAACACATCCAGCCATGTGTTTCAAACCCTGTTGAGTGAATTGCACAGCCACAGGCAAGGGGACAAAGGCCCAGAAAAACTCGGAGAGTAGAAAAGGCATTGTCCTCCCTCTGAGGAGGCACCACCAGCTTCAGGACCCTGTGGGAGATGTGGAACAGAAAGTTCAGGGCCGCTTACAGCCAGGCAGCAGCGAGGTAAGAGAGATTGAAGCTGAGAACTCAGGCCCCCAGCCACTGAGGCCCAGCAACATTACTTACTACTCATCCACAATTCACTAGCTCATTTAGCTATGGGCTAGGTGCATCCGTGAGCAGGATTATTCTATTTCTTAGGCTCCTCTTAAGCGATTTTGGTCTTAGCCAGGATTTTCTGCTTCCTAACATCATGAAAATACACATGAAAAAAAAATCTTTCTGACTCCAGATTTTTTTTTTCATTTTAGTATAAGAAGAAGAAAATTTAAAGATAAAGTATGATAAAGAAGATGGTACCACCTTAGCCCAGCCTGATTGTCAGCTTGGGAAGAAAAAGATGCCCTTTAAATGTTAAGCAAATGGGGCTGAAGAGATGGCTCAGATGTTAGGAGCACTGTCTGCTCTTCCAGAGGACCTGGGTTTGATTCTCAGCACTCCATGGCAGCTCAAAACCATGTATAACACTAGTTCCATAGGATCTGACATCCACAGACATGTGGTACACTGAAGGCAAAATACTCATATTCATAAAACTAAATATATATAGGCCTGAAAAAAAAACAAAGGAAACCCTTAACCCAACCCCCAAAACAAGGAATAAGGAATTAAAGGCAACACTCCAGAAAACTGATACCAGGCGCAAGGCTAAACGAAATGAAGTAAACTTAGTTTAAAGGAAGTCAGAGGTCGGATGGTCATTAGAATTGAATTTGGAAAAAGTGAGAGACATGTCACCCATATGAAAACTCAGATAAATATATAAGTAATACTACTTAGATTGAGTTGTATTTTTAGCAATACCAACATAGTTAACATGGGTAAATAGCCTCATTCAGAACAAATACTCCACAGGTTCATTTGGCAGGAAATTATTTGATATATTTGATATAGATTATATTTATTTGAAATTATTTGATATATTTGATTATAGATTATATTTGACACAACATTGCTTCTATAGAACCAGTGTTCATAGCCAATTCTAGGAGACTCATGAGTTCTAATATGTTCCATCAGTGACGGCCACACACTGATCATTGTCCATCGGACAGCCCAGCCCATCTGTTCCTACCTCCTGTATCCTGTTCTGTGCTCACTGAGACTGAGGCTGAGAACCAGCTCTTTCACCTCTGATGTCTAGTGGGATTAAATAACGAAGGTGATTGTAAGGGGATGACTTCAGTGCTCTTTCTCCTTGCACCTTGCATGTCTGGTTAGAGCATCCTCTGGACTTCCTGGTTTTCAGTTGAATTCTGTTTTTTTCTACTTCATTTATCAGGGCAGGGAGAGAGACAGAGAGAGAGAGAGAGAGAGAGAGAGAGAGAGAGAGAGAGAGAGAGAGAGAGAGAGAGAGAGAGAGAATCCCTGATGATGCCACGCCCACATGTTAGAGAACTCATCTCTCACTCCCTCATTCCCAGCCTACTCTCTCACCCATCTCACACACTTGCAAATATTCCCTTTGTGAATTTCTCCTCATTTGATAAATATGAGTTGAATTCATCTTCCTGCTAGAACTATGATTGGAATATAATACAGGCATCTGTTTATTGACATGGGACCATGTATTGCAGTAAGAAGCTAGACAGAATTTATAGCATGTATGTTATGATAGTGAGGTAGAAGTGTTTGTTTCAGCATATATAGTACAACCATGAACCTTTGTGAGTGACAATATCATTCTTTATTTGTTCTCAATTTTACTATCTATGAAAATTAGGTTTGGTCACCAAGTATCCACACTAAAATGTAAAAACTTTATGTAAGTAAGTACTTGTGTTTTACAGGTAAGGGCTTGACAAGGGGAGTTCAAATGTGCTATAGTCTGTGGTGATGATGATGATGGCTTAGTTAATATTACTAATGACTTACTGATGTTTTCCAATATGAGAGATATTATCAGATCTAATCCTGTATGGTTATATCTACTCCACAGACAAGTGAACTGACTTGCAGACAAGCCATGTGATTTGCCCATGACCATAAAGGTCTTCCCTAACAGATCCTGAAGGCAGTCAATGCTTTAGAGTCTCTTCTACCCACCATATTTAACTATCTCTCAGATCCATAGATTACACACAGATTTTTAAAATTTTCCAAATTTGAGTTGAAAAGATGGCTCAGTAGTTAAGAGCATGGGCTGCTCTTGCAGAGGGCCTGATTTCAACTTCCGGCTCCCATGTGGTAGCTTACAACTATAACTTCAACCCCTGGGGATACAATGCCCTACTCTGGCCTCCTCCAGTACTGAGTGCACAATATGCACAAGCATATACATAGAGAGAAAACTGCAATTACTTTGGCAAAGTCTAAGTCCAAACTACATTAGGAACTACCCAGTTTGTAAAAAACACCCAACACAAACCACCACGGTTTGATCAATAATAGCAGTGCAGTAGATTCTGTGGAACACACTCCCAAGAGACCCCCTCTAACACATAGTCAGTAATTACACCTCCCTTATTTGGTATGTTCCCAGCTCTTTCTGAAATGTATTATTCTGTCTTCAGACCTCTAATCAAACTTGAAAGGAAAAAAGAAAACCCCTTCAGCGTTCCAAACCCACAAGCTCTATGGTGCAGAATCAAAAAAGTTCAGTTGAACTGCTTAGTCTTCAGTTTCCCTGACTCAAGTTTTGTTGGAGTTTTTATAATTAATTATATTCCATTATTACTGATCATCAATTAGCTCAAAATGTTGCTGAGTTGGTGACTATGCTGAAGAAGGCAGAATTTAATGATAATTTGAGACCAGTAGGACACTAAATTTCTCTCTTGTTAATAATTAAAGTAGATAACTTATGTTTTTATTTATAGCTTCCAGAAATATCCGGCTCATTCCTGAGCGCTGCCCTGTCAGCTAATCATCAGCTGGTCAGGATCTGACTTAGGCCACTGTGTTTTATTTCCTATACTTCCACTGAAGCTATAAATGTAGCCCAAACCAAAAGGCAAAACAACTGAGGTCATTGCTGAGTGAGTTGTAGAACTTTCCTTCTAGACAAAAGCGTGCACACCACAGACAAAATAAAAACAGGGCTCACCTTTCTGCTTACCTGTTTCAATTTCCCAGATGTAGACCGAGTCATCTGTACAACCAACAATGAGAAAGTTCTCGACTGGATGCCATCTGATCATCCTCACAGGGAAAAGGTGCTTCCGGGCACGCAAGAGGCACCGTCTCCCTTCCAGGTGAAGGAGAGCCACGGAATGGTCACCACACACACAGCAGAGGATCTGACCATCACTTCGCTGTAGAAACACAAACAGGCTTACTTAAGTGAGAAGTCACATGCTACCTTGTTGAGGGAGTTAACACTCCCTGCACAGTTCTGCCCGGGCTAGTTACAAGAGTGTATTTCTGCATTGCACAGAATGTCATGGGACAATTATGAATCAATTGTAGACACAGAGCAGAGTTTAAGCTCACCAACCCAACAGAAAGGTCAGGCTGAAGTGAAGGGGAAAGGGAGCAGCCAGATCCTCTTGTAAGATAGAGAAAGGTTCCATTACTCAGCAAATTCAGCAGGCAGTGCTGATGTTGGAAACAGCACAAAACACAATAAACCCCAGAACTCATTTGTCACCACAAAAAGAAGCTATTTGTGGACACAAACTTAGGCCCAAGGGTATTGAGAGCTGAGATTTTCCACTTAAAGCCTCAAAATGTGATTTGGTGCAGTTCCCAGAACTCCAGATTCTAATCCAAACAGGAAACTTAGTGTAGACACAATCTAAAACAGGGCAGCATTAGATGTTCCTGCTGAAGGTGCTCCCTCAAATACGCAAGGACATAAGGAGGTTCATAGAATGGCACTCCTAAAGACAGTTGCTAAAGTCATCAGTGGTCAGCTTTACCACCCAACCAACCTAGGCAACTAATAAATAAAATGAAAAAAAATTTTAATAAGTGACCCAGGGTATAGTAATAAAGGACATTTTCCCAGAATGCACAGAGCCCCAAACTCAATCTTTAGCACCATATCCAGGACTGCTGAGCCATCTAGAATGACAGCTCAAGGGGAACTGACGGCTAATCACTCTGTGGGGCTTTGGACAGCATGTTTTTTTCCCAATTCTAAGGAGACTAAAGAAATCCTACGGAGGAAAAAAGAATCACAAAATAGCAGTTGTGATACAGATGGAGCCTAGACTTCAGAATGGGTCAGGTGTCATGGCTCTCCAGACACTCTGTCTTGTAGAGCACAAGAATATTCCACAGTTTCTAGAATATCTGGCTCCAGGTTATGGAGAGAAACACACACATGCACAAACATACAAACATATGCACATCCAGGCACACATGTTTACACATATACAATACACATATGCACCACATACACAAACACACACATACCACACCATATACACAAACCCAGCACACACACACACACACACACACACACACACACACACACCACATACTACACATACACAGTCACAAGAATGCAAGTCATATGACCATGAGTAGTGAGCCTACATTATATGACCCACACCAGGTCAATCCAACACTGAATCCTAAACTCTTGAAGATGAAATAATTAATAGGAAAAGAGATGGAGTATGGGTGTTGAGGGGCATAGAATAACCTATAAGAGTAGGAGAGAACCTTGGAATAAAATATATTCGACAATATTCCAGCTGTCCACATGGAAGTTTCCAGAGAAGCATATCAGCGTTTAACCCTTTGTGACCGAGAAACATGTTTTATGTCTTATCACCAAAATACAGAATCAGTTTCTCCAAGTTTACCTATGTGGAGATGATTTTATAAGCCAATGTAACTTAGCAAGGACCTTGACACATACTTTTCCCTCTACTATCTGGCTCACATTTTAACATTTAACTCTTTGTGAACTGGATTTAAGTTAACATATCACGAGAAGATAGGAACTATCACAATGTCGTTTCCCCTAACAAGGTAGATGGCGTTCATAAATTCAACATTTACCAAATGCTCACTCAGTACTAAGGAAATAAAAGTTACATTTGTATTTATATATTCCTAATTCTTTGACTTGTTTTTGCATAATCTTTGAATTTACTTTAAAATTCCATACTAAAAAATTAAGACAGAACTAGGGAGGGAAAAAACTATGACTCTGTGGGTAACTAACAGAATTTTTATAAAGCTATAAGTAGCAAAATGTTTACTTTAAAAATCATTTGTGTGACACATTATAGTGAAACTAAAATTCATATTGCAAAGTTAAGGGCAAACTTGGCAGAAGTAGCTGGCTAACTATGGGCCGACAATGTGAGTATTTGTTCTTTGTCTTTGGTTTGATTACTTCTGGGAACACAGGCTTTGTTGCTGTTTGCTTGTCTATATCATGTGCTGGTCTTCACTCTTCCTATTCACTTACCTTTAAGTTCTCTGGTGACATCAATAGTCTTGTTACTGGACCAGCTTCCAAAAAGAACGTGTGCAGAATTTCCTCAGTAAAAATATCCCAGAGGATCACATAGGAGCCTCGATCCCCAGACACCATCCAACTTTGGTCTAACTTTGAAGCAAGATTGTGAGGGTAAAGTAATGAAGTCACACTCTGGTGATGGCCTCTGAGAAGGGTGTGGCACGGAGAATCTGGAAAGTGGTCAGACACCAAACAGCACAGTTATTTTTCAGGTCATGCATTTTTAACATAGACCCAGCTGGCCGAGAAGATTATCAAGCAGCCTAAGTAAATCATCTCACAAAGCAAAAGTTCTCATCAGAAGCTTGACAAAGCTTTGAGTGAGGCAGAAAGCTGGGTTGTTCAGGTCTTCTGTTTGCTGATGGCTGTTGACATTCTATAACATGAGGGGACTAGTCACACACTCCCTCTTCACGTAGATGGCCAAGTTAAATTTAACAGAAAAGAAAAACAAATGTCACAGGACGTTTTGCTACAAAAGATGTTTGAAATGATCAAGTTCTACCTCTTTTTCATTGTTTACAGGTAAAGTATCCCAGGCTCGAATAGGTCATTCAACTCCTTGTGTCAAAAGATGGCCACAGTGTTTAATCTTAGCTTCTCGAGGAATCGTCCCCTTTACCTGTAAATCAATCTCTTTCTACACGTGCTGCCACAGACATGGACACATCGATCCTTTTGCTCCTTTCTTCTGACTCACACATTCTAAGTACCTCTGTAAGATACAGGAAATAGCCACCACCCTTGCTTGGGACAGACTGTTGAGTGAAATGAATATATTCTCAGCACATGCCTGGCACCTGGGAAAAATGTTCACATGTGGCCATGTGAATACCTGGGCACATGGCCTTTCAAACACTATCTGAAGTAGAACTGATTTTACTGGTAACCTGCTTCTCATGCCTCTGGCCCCTGCTGGTCCCTCCATAGCTATCTACATTCTCCCCATTAGAGAAGATCATTTGCCAGTCTTTTTATTCAAACTGAAAAGGAATCTCCAAGTTCTTTTATTGTGTTTTGTTTCCTTTTCTGGCCTCAGTAAGCAATAATGAATGTCAGCTCAGAAGCTGTCTGTCAAGTGTAAATTTCTGTTTATTTTCTTGATATTAGGATAAGTTGGTCCAGATTAAAATGTCTACAGTCACCATTTTCTCTGACTTTTCATGGCAGCTGTTTACCTACTTATTATCTCTTCCAGCATCCTTGCCGGTTACAGCTCAGCTGTCAATCACAGAATCAGTGAGTAGGTAAAGTGTACTGAAAAATCAGAACAGGGACTGGAAGAGGATGTTCGAATTGAAAAAGATGATGTATGAAAAAAGGAAAACAAAACAAAACATGGAAATTTAGGATGTATAAAGCCCTAGGTTTGATCCCCAGCACTGTAGGGGGAGAAAATAGAAGCTTATTTGTGAGATTTCAGAGTAAAATGCTTATCTAGAATGCATGAGGCTCTAAGTAGAACAGCCACCCACCCACCCCCCCAAAAAGAAAAAACAAACAAACAAAACTCAAAAGCATACAATTTTAACTATATATTCTAAAATCTCCATACCCTTCTATCTTCCCTCCCCTTATGACAACTCATTGTATGACACTTATTTAAATAAGTAGGTATTAATTGTCACAATGCAGAGATGAATAAGAACACAGACTTCACTAATAAGGAAATACAAATAAATACAGGAAAATGCCATTGTATTCCTCATTAGTAAAGATTTAAATGTTTAAAATGTAAAAGGTAGTCAATATTTAGGAGAACACTTGTGATTTCACAGATTATTATTGGATATTCTTGTATATACTGAGATAAGTCCTTTATAAGAGCATTTAGATAGCTTAATTTCTAAAATCAAAATCACAAACTAATATTGATGTAGACATTCAAGGATAATCAATTCCAAATCTTCTATAGTAGCTAAAGTCTGGAAAACCTAAGCACTGATAACAGAAAGGTTTTCAACTTAAATTTTGATTATTATTTGTTATTTAAAATGACATATGAATTTACATATTATGAATAATGAGTGAGCACCAAAACTATTTTATAAAAATAATAAGTCAGAATGGCACCAATTTCACTAATGTAATTAAAACATTGCACACAGTGTGCTGGTGTGTGTGTTCTCAAACACCCACATAGACACATACATAGACACACATAGAGTTTCAGGAAGTACAGAAACTACTATGCACAGTGGCCTTTGGTAAAAGCCAACGCTGAAATTAAAGTAGGGAGCAAGTCTTCTGGTGGAGCAATACAACTCTTTGATTGAGTCTTCACAAATCCCATGTACATGCTTAATTTGATATTAAATCATGCAGAAATTTATCTGCAAATGCCAGCAAAGGTCTGAGGCCTCTGAATCATGTTTGTATAGTTCATAGAAGATCAGATAGATTAGGTGAATAGGGAGAAGAAAAATTCAGTCACCTTTCAATAAAGAATCCCCTTCTAGAAGTCCAGCTTTGGCAGCATTCAATGCCTTAGTGATGAAAATGGTCCCATCCTCACAGCCACAGATGAGTTTATCAAGATTTGGAATGTACTCTGATGAGGTGATGGTAGCTGTCATTCCCACCTCATCTCTGGACCCAGAGAAATGGTCTGTGATGCTCTGTGACACCATTTGATGCTTATCGAAGTTATCCTGAAGAGTCCAGGTGGTAGTTATTGGTATTTCTGAAAGGAACATGTGTACGGGGAAAAGTTGGTTTATTTATTCACAATAGATATGAACACTATGTAAAGATGTCATTTCTTTAAAAGTATGAGCCCAGTGTGAAAGTTCAGTCCCATTCAGAACATAGATAGAAAGATAGATAGATAGATGATAGATAGATAGAGATATAGAGATATCTTAAGATGTTAAACAAAAGTTCATTTGAATTATGTTGGTTATATTTGTGCATTAGATCCACAAACTTTAATTATATCTGTTTCGGTATTGGTGTCTGTACAAGTTACTTCTCAGAAAATAAGATTAGAAACCAAAACTGTTGGGACTAAACTGATGGCTCAGCAGCTAAGAGCATGCATTGCTCTCCTAGAGAACCCAAGTTCAGTTCCCAGGACCCACATTTAGTAACTCTCAACTTCCTGTAACCTGAGCTCCAAAGAGGCTCAGACACCAATGGCTTCTGTGGGAACCTGCACTAATGTGTGCATATTCACAACAAACATATACACATAATTAAAAATAAATGAAAAGAAATGGAAAGTGGCAAGCTGGGCATAGAGGGGCACACTTTTAATCTTGGTATTTGGGATGTAGAAGCAGACAGATCTCTATGAGTTTGAGTTCAAAGCCAGCTTGTCTAATGAGACACAAAAGAGATGGGGGAGGGGAAACACAACTGTCTTACCTCTAGGGGAACCGTCAAACTTAGATATGGGGACATCTGGGATATGCCACAACGTTATTCTCCCCGAGACTTCTCCTGAGAAAAGCACCTTGTAAAATGGCTCTTTCCGTTCATTCATGTAGCCCATGACGAAATGCAGGCTCTGCAAAACAAACCATGAGCCTGGCATAGGTCATCATTAATGTCCTGACCCCTGGGAAGACAGAAGGAAGACTGCAGGACTGACCCAAACCTTTTTTAACTATTTGGCACCACTTCAAAAATTTCAAGTAAATTAAATGAAATAATCTGTGATTTAAAGGTAAAAGAAAACAAAGCCTATATTAAATATGCAAAATGAGATCATGGACTAAGCTCCAGAGAGTGAGTTGCTACAAGTATCTAACCTTGTGTGTGTGTGTGTGTGTGTGTGTGTGTGTGTGTGTGTGTGTGTACTGCACACATTCCTTCATAAAAGCCTTGCCAGTAAGTGCTGGGTACATGTTTAGTTAAAAAAAAAATTCTCATCAATTAAAAACCTCCAATGCTATGAGTTTGTGCTGTCGTGGTCTTTAACTCACATGTGAAGAAAGCTAGAAAAGGGGCTTGGATTAACCATGGTAATGGACCATGGAGACAGCAATGGGCCTTGAGTGTAAGAATCTGAATCAAAATCCTGTGTGTTCATGATGATACTATGCACCAAACATGCCTATTACAGTGAAAATGGCACCAGTTAACATGCATATATACATATGTGTGTATGTACATACACATATATATTCATACATGTAGTCCTTGGTATCCTTTTCCAGAACTATTAACCAGCTATTGGTTCTAAGAACTCATAATCAGACCTATCATAAGATTAAACCACCCAAGTTTCAAACCTTGGAGCTAATCTCTCCAAATGTCAGTTTCAAAATGGCCTCCTGGTGGCAGCTGAAGTCATGAAGCGTTGTATACGCTTGTAAATGATAAAGTCAAAATGCCTCCTAGTAACCTCCACCATCTTTATTTTAGTTTGCACACACATGCCCATCTTGGATCTACAGCCTTCTTTCATGTTAGCTCAGACTTGCAGAGTATGAAGGTCTCTTTCAAAAGACACACAAACCCATCATCAGATAGGTTCACAGAAGGCGCCAATGAGAACTCTCAATGATGCTGAAATAACAGATGGAATTTCATGGTGGGACTCCAAACACTGACCCTGGCTAGCGCCGTGTTACTACTGCAGAACACTCTCTTCTAGGTTTACTGTGATCAAAGTCTTAAAATTAGATTATTCTATTTATGGTTCACTAGCCTCTAGGTATTTCTTACACTTAAAATATGGTGGGAGAGGCAGAAAAAAAAATGGATATCTAAATAAGAATCATTGGAACATGAACCATCTGTCTTTGTGTTCATACTTGGAGAGAAAAAACTAGATAGCTTTCCATTTTAAAAAATTCATTTATTTTATGTGTTATGTGTTTACCTGCATATATAGCTGTGAACCATGTGTGTACCCTGCCTGTGGAGTTACAGATGGTTGTGAGCCACCATGTGCATGCAGGGAATTGATCCCAGGTCCTCGAGAAGAGCAGCCAGTGCTCTTGACTGCTGAGCCATCTCTCCAGCTCCAACTTTCCAATGTTAAGACAATGCTTTATAATAGCTCTCAGATTTGCTTGTTAGAGTAGAAATTTCTGAGTGACATTTGGTTTCTGTGTTGGTAAAATGTCACTGTGAAGCCAAAAGGGAGCAAACAGCAGGCTCTTCAGAAGAACAAAAATGCCTTTCTGAGGGAACCACAGTACTGCTTTGTGACAAGTCTTCCCACTGCTCATGAAGGACTTTAGAAATGTTCCCCGATGCATGCTGTAATTTTAAAGGTGGTTGTGGTTGTTGTTGTGTGTTTTGATTGTGTGTGTGTTTGTGTGTGTGTGTGTGTTTCTGCCCTAGCAGTACTCAGGGTTCTCAGTTGTGGCTAAGAGATTTTTAACCAAGGTTTTGCCGCAAAACCTTCAAGGGGCATCACGGCTGTGGGGCTTCCAAGAGCTCTGCTGCCTAATTAATCAAATCTCGATTTCGCCCACAGCCGCATGCTTTCATGCTTGGTATGTCACTAAGGGAAGGAAAGCTTTTCCTCTTCATGACATACCTTCTTGGGTAATTAAATGATGACTGAGTCTACAGGTTAAAAACTCATTTTGAATGACACCCCTGAAATAAAACAGTTACTTAGATCTCAGATGTGGTTAACTGTCAAAAATTAGTTAAACCAAGTAGTAAGCTCACAATTATATTCTCAACCGTCTGCTGGAAACCTTAATTACAGTTGTTTGAAGAAAAAAAATTTCGCATAAGAATAGCTAAGTGCATGTGAAAATGACCTGGGTGTACAGTTAAGCTTTGGGGGTTTTGTTTTGTTTTGTTTTGTTTTAATTATAAAAACCATTTTATAAAGCTTCAGAACTGGAGTAGGCATATCATAATGTTAAGAATATGCTGTAGAATAGATCAAAGGAAAAACATGGGATGTGCGTGCATGTGTATGAGAGAATCCATGAAATAAAATTTCAGTACTGGTGCATCTAGGTGAAGGGCATGTGCGTGTTAATCATCCTGCTTCTGCAAACTTCTCAACAATTGAAACAGTCCCAGCTACAGTAGGCAAACAGTCAATATTTATGGTGGTGAAATCAGAATTTTGATATCTTCTTTATTTTCCCCCACACTTGTAATCTTCCTATAATGAAAAGGCATTGTAGTATCAATCAGCAATTCTTGTGGGCGACATTTTCTCTTTGGGAGCCATTAACACTCAGAGTTGATTTTCTCATTAACAACTTGATCTGATGCTTTGATTTCATTTTTTTGCGAGGCTGAGTCTATTCCGAAGCGAGAAGCCGGTTTGAGGCCATTCTTCCTGCCTTACCTTATTTTCCTCCACAGAAGTGGAGCAGAGTAAGTGAGGGTAGACAGTCCCCTTCAGGACACCTCCGTCGGCAGGGCACACGCATTTGGAAAGCCCACTGTGTGGGGAAAATTATAAACAAAATTTAGGGTCATTCATTTGCTTCCTTCCCCCCTCCCTCTTTCAGAAGCCGGATGGCACCGGTCGAGTTTCTAAACTCCAGTTAGAAATTGTTGGGCTAATAATTACGAGTGACTTTTTGAAAGCCCCGCACCAGCTGTACAAGTTCTACATGGCTAATCTCATGCCTTCATCCCCTGCTGTGCTGTACAAAGGCAGAGGCCTTGCAGGCCCAGAGTAAATCTTCCAGTGCCAAAGTTGTTTTGTTCTGGGTTTTGATCAGGGGCCGCATGCAGAGGGTTTTCCATAATAACCCCCCCAAGTTCATTTTCTACCTGAATGTTCTGAGCGTCGCTCCCATCTGAGCCCACCTGTTCAGCAGCTGATAGATATAACTGTGACCATCTTCTGTCCAAACAAGGATCCTGTGGGCAGCAAGCACCTCTCCACCAGCAAAGAATTGTCCATCTCTACTAACTTCAGTCCACAGAAGGGAAAAGTCACAATAGTCATAAATCTGCAAGACAGTGCAATTGTGCATTAATAAAGGCTGGAAATAGAGTCTGCCTGCAAGATTAGCAGAGAATTATGCTTATAAAGACTATGGCGATGGTGGAAATAATGCTACAGCCTATTGCTTATTAAAAACATACATACTGTACTCATAGATGAAGATAAAATGTACTTTTCCAATATTTCACAAGACTTAACCTTTCACGTTTAACCCAACATAGGTTGCAGTGGATAGAGGTATCTGGCTGGCTAATTCTACCGTGTGTCTGTTAAGCATGGAAAGCCGAATCCTACATTTTAAAATAGTTTTATTCTTCACACATGAATAGTCTCAGTATAGCACTTAAAAATCCCTTATATATAAGATGTTTGTGTAGTAGAAAGCCTTCGCTAGATTGAGTGCTTTAAGTCTTTGGCAACAATATATTATTACAGCACAAGTCAGACAGACTTCCGATATCAGTTATGTGAAACATTAAAGAAAAATCAAACTGCTGTTGGATTATAACTTTGATTTACTCTCAGAGAAATCACAGAATAGATTCACAAGAAAAGAAAAAAATGTTCCCTAAAAACATGGTAGTTACAAAACAGAAAAACAATCCAGAAATATTGTCCACCTATATTTGTAGTATGTGCTATCCTTCTAAAAGTAAAATGCAGACATTGTTTTTAAAAACAATTTGAAGATTTGTTTCTATTTTTAGTAATTTGTTTTTATTTTCTGTGCATTTCTGTTTGTTTGCATGAATGCATCACATGCACAAATTCCTAAAGAGGCCCAGAGAGAACATAAGGTCCCTTGGAAAGGGAGTCTCAGGCATTTGTAAGCAGCTATGTGGGTGCCAGGAATAAAACCCAGTCCTCTGCAAAAGGAGCTGGTGCTCTGAAGCACCGTGACAGTTCTCCAGCCCTTAGAAATGATTTTATCATTATTTATTTGTGGTTGATAAACTAGAATTTATTGGTTCACGTATATCGTCATAGGAAACAAAGTAATGGAGCACACAGCATTAAGGGAAGTATAAAATACTAATTGTTCCATGTCTTAACACTATTACATTCAGGGTCTTTTCCCAATATTTAAACTGTATTTTCACTGTTTGACTCAACAGATAAACATTGCAATTGTACATCACTGGTACTTAAAATACCTTCCAACACTTAGAAAACACCACCAACAGGAGTCTCTCCGTGTACGGACAAAACCGTATGGTCTGACAGTTGAAGGAGTCAAGAAACTTGGATTCTTTTTCATGGACATCTTGCTTTTCCTTTAAAAGGGAAGAAAAATGTCCACATAAACAAAAGACCCAGTCCTCATATACATGACAGAGCTCCTTCCAGTCATTATACAGGGGAAAGTATCCAAGGCTCCTTGTCAGTGTTTTGACCTAAACATTACCATACAAAGAAGCTATGAGCAGAAATTCCCCTAAGATTCAAGGACTTATTATTGATAATCAACCAAACACCATTCTACAAGGAGCAATAGCAAGTGGTGACAACATGAAGTTACTGCCTTTTGGCCAGAACATAAAAATGTTAAAATTCAAAGCAACAACAAACCAAACCTGTAGTGGTAACGACTAAAACCACAAGGAAACAATACAAGAGGTGCTTTGGAAAAAGACAGGCATAGACAACAATGGGCAGCAAAACCTTCTATAAACTTCTGATACTGCTGGGTAGTGCGAGGGTTTCTACAGAGTGGCAAGCAACCCAATATCTCAGATACTCAATGAAGAAATTGCCACAGACTGTGTAAGGAAGTCTAACATATACTGTGTTTCTTCCTTTGTCAGTTACTTTGATTCTGGTCTGATGGTAGGAAGCAGGTGGCCATGCCAGCATCCCCAGGAAAGTGGCCCTCCTATGTATCTGTCTGTTACAGCTCCCATACCCTAGAAGAGTCCTAGTGGGAGGAGACAGAACAATGTCTACTCTCATTTTTTAAATTAAAAATATAATCTTTTCCTCTCCCTACTCCTCCCCTGTGTGTGTAAATAAATCTATTTAGATTATGTATGGAGTCACGGTTGGAAGGATGCAATTCAGATGCCTCGGTGCCCACCCCTGGAAAGATATCATTTAAACCTTCAACTGTGAACATGCATCAACTCTCATGGTTTGAAATTTTCAATGAATAGTGATTGAAATAATAATAATAATAAAAAAGAGTGGTTTCCAAGGCAACCTGAATGCTGTTGATGGACGAGGAGAGGTCCCATACTTTGAGTTCGCCGGTTATGGACACAACCAAGAGAGAATCTTCTGTGAAAAGAAGGGAGGTCACATATGAGCTGTGAGCCGGTGGACCTGCATGTTTTCAGTATTACCTCATAGTTACTCAAAGACTGCACAGGACTGAGTCAGCGGGATATACTCAGCTTTGATTTTTGTTAAGGGAATGATTCCATTCCAGGTTCTACCCTATGTGTGTGCAGAATACAGCTAAAAGAAGAGCCATGGCGCCTGTCAGGCAATGGTTGTGCTGAACCTGTTATAGGTGGGAATGTAGAAGCAATTCACATTTTACTTGGGCATTACCAACTACAGAAACAGAGTTTCAGTGGTATATCCAGAAAAAGTGCCCCACACCTACACACACACACACACACAGAGAGAGAGAGAGAGAGACAGAGAGACAGAGACAGAGACAGACAGAGAGACAGACAAAAGAAAAGAAGGGGAAGACCAGGGGAAGAGGAAGGAAAGCCAGAGAGAGAACACACAAACAGCCCAACTGCCTGTCCCTCTCAGCAAGCAGAACTGAGAACTGGATCATAGAAACAGATTCTCTTTTGCATGTCTCCACCTCCTGCTGGCTTCCTAATACCTTGACCCACTGGTGGAGGAGATCTGGGTTTCCCCCTGCCATGGTTTTAAGAGCTGCCCCAGGACAAGGAGAACACTAACAGTGATCTCAACTCTTGCTTGACAGTTTCAGTAGTATCTCACCGGCCGCTGCACCATCTTAGACGCCAAGGTGCCCACCGTTACCTTGAATTCTCACGGAGTGAACGATGCACATGCATTTCATCCAGTCGGGCGACTGTAAAGAGGTGAAGGTATGCAGGACAGCCAGAGTTCCAGCATCAAGGACGAGAACATCTTGATATTCCCCACAGCACAGCAGCCAGCCCTCTCCAGTCATCCGGAAGGAGCAGTGGTAGTACTATGGGATGGAATTCCAAGAACAGCACCTCAGAGATGGATAACATTGACACCCTTCTAGCTGTGTAAAGACCTCTCTCTCCCTTGAATTCCAGCCAGCCTCTCCTCAGTGAACCCTCCGATCTAGGTAACACCTCAAATTCCCTTCATTAACCCCAGACTCTTGTCATGTTGACTTTTCAGCTTAGCTTCAACCACACCCCATCCCCCAGGTAAAAGGAGAGTTCTTTTTAAAAGACACACTGTAAGTCATGGGACAGCAATAGGTATATTATTTCTGCAATGTTATTCAGAGCTAAACAGTAACAACCTGAATTCTCTGCTTCCAGTAGTACTGCTAAAAATTGGTAAGAAATGAAAGTGTTTCAAGAGTACTGGGGAAGTATTCTTGTACCAAATACATTTTGGAAGTATTTTCTATTAGAGACCAGGTTATCCATTCTACTTCAACCCTGAGCTCTGCATCTGGGTTCTGATCCCAAGACAAGAGGAGAGAGTGGGTGAGTGTTGCTGTATGAGGTTCCAGCATGGACAATGGGAAAAATATAAAGACATATGGGTGGTGAAATTACCCCTTCATTTTTAATCTGTCTGTCATAATCCAGAAGCTACTTAAAAATCAGAAAGTATGGCTAAGATAAAGTTCAGGTGAGGCCCTGGGCTCCACCTCTGATACTGGGGGAAACAAGAAAGCCCCTTAATTGGAAAATGATTATAGAAATTATAACTAGGCTTCTTTATCATTTACAAGTTAAGAAAAAGTAAAAGAGAAACAAATAAACCCACCAGAAGAACTAGTTAAGATTTTAAAACATGGCCTGAGCTTTACTGTTTTCTTGAGAGTTTTACACTTTTAATTATGGGCATGTGTGCATCAATGTAGGGTCGGGTATGTGCACATGAGTGCACCGCCTGCAGCAGGTAGTACAGGGCAGGGCATCTCCTTGGAGCTGCTGTTAGAGGCAGGATTCCTATGCTAGGAACCAAATTCTGGTCCTCTGGAAGAAGAGCGAATGCTCTTAAGCCCTGAACCATCTCTCCAGACCCAGAAGAAAGTCTCATGTTTTATAAAAAAAAAAAAAAAAAAAAAAAAAAAAAAAAACCAAACCAAAAAAAAAAAAACACACATCCATCATTAAAGCCAAATCTTCCCATGTACTTGTGGATATTTTGTGTCACCTAGGAAATGCAAAACAATATAAAAATCATTTTTTTTCTAGAAAGATAAGAAGCAGAAATGAAATAACAAGAAACAAATGCTGTGGAACAATGTCTTTAGACTGAGAGGAAGGCCAAGATAACAGACAATTACTGGGGATATTTTTCTCACCATGGAGGAAAAAAAAAAAGAAAATGCAAGAAAAGAATATTCTCCAAAGATACTAAGTGCTCAGATAGATAGAAAGCACAACATGTAGTTACTGTTTGAGCATCTCACGTGTCCTGAGGGGAGCGCACTTACACAGATGGCTGTGTGCCTGTAAGGAAGGCTGGTCTTCTCCACACACTGGCCGCTGCTCACATTCCACATACACATCTCCCTGGAACAGAACACTCCACATTATTCTCTCCCATTTCCACACAATTGGCTGGAATAATTTTTGTGCCTCCAAGTTTTTCTTTAGTGATGCATTTAGGCGCAACCTGATCACGCATGTAGGTTTTTTTTTGTTACAGATTACTGGGCAGGAAACTGCTGCGGTCATTAGTAAGGTTGACACAGTGTCTCTGTATCATTTTGTGTGGGTAATGACACCCTGCCTCCAGCCTGCAAGCTTTGTTTTAGGACCATCCTGGCTGAGAACAATGTGGGGTCTCAGGCATTGTGGCCTTCAAGAGGGACAGGACTATGGACTTTCCATGGAAATAGCATCATTCAAAAGCAGTTTACATCATTGAGCTTAAACTACATATTCTGAGGAGGACACACATCATATCTGTTTGCAGAAACTCTCCTCTCTCTGTCTCTCTGCTCTGTCTGTCTGTCTGTCTCTGTCTGTCTTTTTGTCTGTCTCTTTGTCTCTGTCTCTGTCTCTGTCTCTGTCTCTCCCTCTCCCTCTCCCTCTCCCCCCTCCCCTCTCTCTCTCTCCCCCTCTCTCTCTTCCCTCTCTCATGAAAACAAACAGCACCACCAAGAGGCCTCATTTGGTCCACCACGATCCAGTTTCTTTATTTGATGTTTTTTTCCACTCATGATTTAAAATCCTGAAATAAACAAGCCTTAACTTGATATTTGAAAAAAGCCTCATTATTTGTTTTAGGCTTCTTGTTTTAATTCATGTTATGACGATATGGACACAGTCTGTACAATGAAGCTGTGAAATGTGCCAGGTAATTTAAACCTAGGGGATTTCTGTTCAGTAAACCAAGGCAGCAAAATCAGTGTTGCATAAGAGCATAAGAGTCTTTGGTTTTAGACACTTCAATACAGAAGATATGTGTGTGTGTGTATGTGTGTGTGTGTATGTGTGTGTGTGAGAGAGAGAGAGAGAAGAAACACAAGCTTTGTGAGTGTTGTGGGAAATGCTGCAGAGCCATGTCTCCAGACCCACAAAAAGTTTCATATTTTATAAAAAGCACACTGTTAAAACCAAATCTTCCCATGAACTTGTGGATGTTTTGTGTCACTTAGGAAACATGAAACAATATAAAAATCATTTTAAAGATAAGATACAGAAATGAAATAACCAGGAACAAATATTGAACAGTACCTTTAGACTGAGAAGAAGGCCAAGATAACAGATAATTACTGGTAATAGTTGAGGTAAAAAAAAATAAATAAATAAAATTAAAACAGATTAATGCTATTAAGCATTGCATACATTCGATGATTTCCAGGGGTTTGTTTTGATAACAGAACACTAGGAGTCAATATTCTAAACCAGTCATTCTGAAATCTGAGTGGTTTTGGTTCCCCACAATCAACCACTTTCCAGGAACCTCATTGCTACTAGGAACACACTGCTGACATCTAGTGGCCAGAGAGCAGAAGTGCCGCAGCCACCTTGTGTTGCACAGGTCTCCACAACAAAGGATCTCATTCCAAAATGCCATAAATGCAAGGTACACAGGTGTGCCCTAGAATCAGAAGAAAATATTCATAGAAAATATTCATTGTTTAACTAACTGCATCCCAAAGATTTTTCAAGGTAACCTGAAAAGACGTGTAATTTACAAGACAGGAGGAAAAACTTTGCGTGTCCACAAACACATATGATGTGTGTTTGTATGCATGCAGAAAAAAATAAGAAGAAAGGAAATATAGACATTAAAAATATATCCCAGAAATGAAACCACTACTAACATATCTAAAGGGGAAATGAAGGATATAGAAATCAAAGTTAGAAATGGAATTCTAAGTAGCCAATGGTACAAAATAACACAGTAACGTAGTTTAGCGCTGTAATTTATGGTCCTTCCTTGTATCAACAAACACCCTAAAGTATTTAGAATACTCCAGAAATCCTCACCCCATGGCTGTTATTAGTTTCTACCATGTGTTGTTTTTTTTTAAACTCTTGGTAAGCTGATATGTTTTGAGGTAAGTTTATTTTTAAGTTATTACTGGTATCACTAGTAATCAGTTTTTAAAGATTTATTTTATTCTTATCTATGTGTATGTGGGGGGGGCAACAATGTATATGTGCATATGAGTGTAATGTCCTTAGAGCCCTGAGGAGGGTACCTGGTCCTCTGGAGTCAGAGTTACAGGCAGTTGTGAACCTTCATGTGGGTGCTGGAATATGAAGTTGAGTCCTCTGGAAGAGCAGTAAGCATTCTTCATTGCCACGCTATCTCTTCAGACCCACATCTGGACTCTCTTTTCTTCTTTCCTATTCCCTCTGAGAGCTATCTACTCCTAATTATTTATTGCTGTCTCTGTGCTTGGTAAGCTAAGATTTCTCATCAGAGCTCAAGATTCCCATACCCACCTGCCTACAGATGGTTTCACTCGTATGGCATCTGGGACTTCATAAGCCTTGGGCAACACCTTCTTCCTTTGTTGGTTCTGTCGATGACTGGTCTATCCGAATGTAAGATTCCCAACCTAGCGTCAGTCTCATACTTCCCCAGCTGTCTACAAGTGGGCACAGGAGGATTTAAATACAGTCTCTAGGATGTAGGGATAGAAGGATAGCCAAAGATTGTGCTAGAAATACAACTTAATGGGCCCAAGGTCACCCCTATGTACTCATATCTGCAGGATTAAGGCCCAGAACTCTACACTGAGCCTTGGCAGGTAACTCTGAGATGGATCAGTCTTAAGGCCCCTCTCCTGGCAGAATTTCCATTCTGAGTTGGGACACTTACCTACCGTTCATCCACTGGTTACCAGAATGTCTCATAACATATGGCTATCCTCTCTACCAATGCCAAGGCTTTGTGTTCTGAAATTTTAATTTACCATGTTGCATTAACTATGTAAATTTATTAATATAAATTTTAATATTACCATATCAACCTCATTTGGTTAGTACATGCCTGATAAGTGTTTCCCACCATTTTTCTTTTAAAATATCATTTACCTAGCCTATTATTTTTACAACCATCTTTCCCAACCTCATTTTCTTTTATGTTTTCCTTGATTTATTATTTTTTCTGATTGTCTTACAATCACTGCAGTGTAAAGCTTGGTCCTATCACATAATCAAGATTAGCATTTTTCCAAAAGTCAGTCCAACTATCTTACTGTGTGCTTTCCTTTTGCATGTGCAAAGGACAGAGGTCCACACTGGCTGTTTTCCTCAGTCAAGCTTCACTTTATCGTGAATGTCTCAGTGTTTGTGCGTGCACACACATATGTGGTTGAACATGGAGAGTGGGTATACAACTATGTGTGGGTTTTGTGTGGCTGCTACTTTTCAATTCCTGTGGGAGAGTGGGAATAAATATCATTTCCTGGGTTAAGAATGACCGTCAACATGTGATCCTCCTGCCTTAGCCTACTGAGTGCTAGAGTTACAGGTGTTCGATACCACACCAGGCATGAAGTGCTTGGAGGCCAGAGGTCAACACTGGGTGTTTGTCTAGATTGCTCTCTCCTGGTCTCCCATGACATCTGGGGCTCATCAATTTGGCAAGACTGATCAGACAGCAGCCTCCGGATCTCCTGCTGCAATATACACGCCTCAGATGTGGGGTTATAGCTTTTATCATGGTTGCTGGGATTCTAACACAGGAAATCACATTTGTGTACAAGCGCTTTAGTCACAGGCACATCTCCCCTCCACTCCTTTTCAGGGTCACAAAGGAAGGTAATGGAGACGGAGGTAAATGTAGACACCCGTCACTCACCCATTCTCAGCAGCACTCACAACGTAAGGCTGTTTGGAGAAGTCTCTCGCTCTTGCCAAACATGTCACCGAAGCCGAATGACCAAAAAGAAGTTCTTTAGCTGAAATCTAAAAATGTTGAAAGTGAGTTTTTTTAAAAAAAAAAAAAAAAAAACCAACAACTCTGAACTCCCAGGAATAATTAATAATAATAATAATGCATTTGCATATTCTAATTACGAAAATGTTTGTGCTAAGAGGTTTTATGTGCACAAGTTTCAGGTAAGCTGATACACAGCACATCAACATCCACAGACGAGGAAACCCGGAGATGAAGGAATGTGCTGTCCTTAGTTATCCATTTTATTTGTTTGGGCTTCATCATGAAACTTAGGTGACCAGCAGACTACTTGCTCAACATTCCAGTTTTGAATATATATAAGTTGGTGCACTTGTTTCTCATGTCCAGATATCCACCCCCACCCCATGACCCCAGCCTGTTGCGGGTGGGGCAAGTGATACTGGATGCCTGTAACTCCAGCACTTGCTAGGCTAAGGCAGGAGGGTCACATGCTGGAAGCCATCCCCTGACCCAGGAATGACAAATGTCATTGGTTCTCCCAGACAAATTGAAAAGTAACATCCTCACAAAAACCTACGCCCATTTGTAACAGTTTTGCTCAGGATTATTAAAAATGGGAATGCAACCAAGCTGCCCCTCAGTAGAATATAAACTACAGAACTGTAGGCAAACAATGGGATACAGCTGACGCTGAAAAGAAACGAGCAGCTAAGCTGAACAGACAGGTAGAGTTCCGCATGTGTTGCTTAGGTGAAAGAAGCCACCCTGGACAAACCACTGCTGCAACACTCCAACTCTGTGACCTTTGAGTCAAGCTAGAACTAGGGAAGTAAAAACATTAGTGCTCATCTAGGGTTCGGGAAAGCAGGAGACCATAGGGCACAAGGGACTTCTAGAACAATGAAATAATTCCGTATCACATGACAAATTGTGGACAAATGTCAGTTCATAAAAGCCTATATTGTGTCCATTCAGGGGCCCTAAGAAAGAATTAACTATAGTATGAGTCAGTAACCATAAGGACTAAATTGATTCAATTCAGTAACCAGAAGTATACCACTTCGGGTGACATGGTGTCATGGTTAGCATTAGTCATTGTACTGGCTGGTTTTGGATGTCAAATTGACACAGGTTGGAGTTATAGAGAAGGGAGCTTCAGTTGGAGAGATGCCTCCATGAGATCCAGCTGCAAGGCATTTTCTCAATTAGTGATCAAAGGGGAAAGGCCCCTTGTGGGTGGGACCATCTCTGGGTTGGTAGTCTTGGGTTCTATAAGAGAGTAGGCTGAGCAAGCCAGTAATGAACATCCCTCCATGGCCTCTGCATCAGCTCCTGCTTTCTGGCCTGCTTGAGTTCCAGTCCTGACTTCCTTGGTGATGAACAGCAGTATGGAAGTGTAAGCCCAATAAACCCTTTCCTCCCCAACTTTCTTCTTGGTCATGATGTTTGTGCAGGAATAGAAACCCTGACTAAGACAGTCATTAACTTGACACAAATCTAGAGTCACCTGGGAAAAGGTAACCTCAACTGAAGACTTGCATTAATCAGGCTGACCTGTAGGGCAAGTCTGAAGGGTATTTTTTCGATAGGTGATTGAGGTAGTAGGGCCCAACCCACTGTGGATGGTACTGTTCCTAGGTAGATGGGCCTGGGCTATATGAGAGAGCGCATAGCAAGCCACGGGAAGCAAGCTAGTAGGTAGTGCTCCTCCATAGCCTCTGTTTGAGTTCCTTCCCCAACTTTCCCCAGTAATGAACTGATACCTGGATGTAAAAACTAAATAATCACTTTCCTTCACTAAGTTGTCTTGGGTCATGTCATTTATCACAGCAACAGAATCCCACTAGGACACACAGTGATGGTGGCAGACCTTGTGTGTGAGGGATGAGGAAACCTGTACCTTCTAGTCAGGTACCTTCAGTAGATGTGACCTTGTCTTGATACCGAATTCTACTTTAGCTGCTAATTTTAAACTACTTTTTAAAATAAGGTACTGATTTTTTAAAAATACCTAATTTGACTCCCTTCCTCAAAAATAATAAACTGAACTTTTCTATACAAGAAAACCAACTACATGCTTATTTACAATATCACTGTGTCACTTCCCTATGAGCATTTTGAAAGTATAGCCCTAAGTGCTTGCTCTTTTATTGTCTCATGTCTGAAATAGGAACAGACATTCCTATTTTGTGAAGAAAAGATTCTGAAAATCAGAACTATAGAGTAGAACACACAGCAGTGAGATATGTGAGATATGGCTCAGCAGCTAAGAGTCCTTGAGAAGGATCTGAGTTTGTCTCCCAGCCCCTACATGGGCTCAGACTCGCTTGTAAGTCAAGTGTCAGGGGACCATGCATTCTCTAGTGGCCTCTATGGGCACCTGCACTCACGTGTGCATACTCAAGAAATAGGTAGATATACACAATACGCACACATGAAAGTATTTCAAAACAAAAACAATCATTGTCTAAAGAAAATGCATAATGCCTCCTTAAATGATGAATAAACATAGTGGACCCATAAATAATTTGAAAAATGTCTTGTGGATAATAAAATATCTATATTCCACATGGATCAATGCTCACCTATTTTTTGTCCAAACTATGTAACATGCACATAAGTTGGAAACCAAACATTCCTATCTAATATAATGGTTTCCTTTATATCTACCACAATCATAATTATTTTAAAAGATCTCTTACCATACTAAAATTTAACAATTTTTAAAAGTCTTCTAGCTTATTAATATTGCTTAATAAATTCTAGCTTTACATTGTTTCTGAAAAATTCAAAAGGTTACCATTCAGAAAACAATACACCCTTGTACCTAGACACCATACTGAGGGGTTCAACCATGTGACTGTCAACACTTTGCGACAGATTAAAAGCCACATCAACACCAGGTACACCACAAACACCTCTCTCCCAGAGAAAATCCGCAGAAGAGTAAACATCACAAGTGAACTGCATTGCCTTGCTGAGATGGTGTGAATGAGATGGTCTTCATTAGCTCATATGCTTGAATGTTTGATCCTCAGTGAGAGGATCTGTTTAGAAAGGATTAGGAGGTGTGGCCTTGGTAGAGGTGTGTTGCTGAGGGGTGGGCTTTGAGCCTGGCTCTTTCTCTTTTTGCTTCTTGCCTGTGGATCAGACAGATATAAGCTATTGCTCCAGTGGCATGCCTATCTGCCTGCCTGCTGCTATGCTCCCTGTCATGATGACCATGGACTAAAAAAAATAAGCCTTACACTAAAAGTTAAATTCTGAGTAGCGCCATTCATATGAGGTACACAGCAGTCAAAACCATAAAGTATCATATTTGTTCTACCCTGTATTTTATTCTCATGAACATCTAGAACAAAAGGGCCACCCAACCCCAGGTCAGCTCATTCCAGAGGCTCCCCTTGCTCAGATGATTCAGATAATCCCTCTCTTGGTCATCAAAGAATCACCATGGCCAAGCCTTATCCCCTCTCCTCGCTCATCTCCCTTTCACCATAGCTCATACCTGGATCCAGCAGCAGCAAGGCTCTCTCCAACTTCCTACAGGGGCAGGGTGGGCATTGCCTTAAATAAAATGAGCGGCTTCCCCCACCGTGATGATGTGAGTTTCATTCTATGTCTGTAACGCTGAGTTCTTCAATATCGGTATGACAGGCTTTTGGTTGCAATCTCCTTAGTCATATGCACTTTAAGACATCAACGGGAACAACTAAGCGCCAGTGGTATCTCCCTGATTCCAATGTTGACAACCAAGTGTCTGAAAATATCACCAAATGTCCTTTATGAGGCAAGCTAGCCTCCTGTGCAGAACTACTAATCTAACACCAAGAAGTTAACTTGTCCTAAAGAAAGAAATGCCACAGGGCTAACTATTGTCTAGTTAGGCTCATCACAGGGTAGCCTAATTAGCCAAGTCCTGTCTCTCTTATACTGCCACTTCCTGGGCCACCAGCACAGGTGTCTTCCTTCAAGCACGAACTCAACCAAGCTAACTATGAATATGCACTCCAGAGTGCTCGACAACCAAATACTAAAGGGATATCAGAAGCCTAAAGAAAAAGTAGAATAGTAGGAATTCAAATTTCTTAAGCTTATACTGAGCTATGGATTGCTAGGCAACTGTTTCAGCCAGAAAATAATATAATAAAAAAAGATTTTAAAAGATTAGTAAGGGAATTTTTATGCCATTTAGGATGATAATAGAGAACATACATCTCTGTATTTATATGGGCACCGATTTTGAAGAGTATCTACTGCAGTGTTACCCACTCTCTCCAAAGGAATTCATAAAGACTGAGCCGAGCCGCTCTGCTCTGCAGCTCTCAACACTTCCTACAGCAGAAGTATTCAGTGACAGGAGGCATTAATTAATTACACTATAAAATAGAATTACAATTAATTGTTAATTTAGGTTTAAAAGTGACAGACTTTAAAGGCTAAAAATAGTTTTGATCTTTAAAAGGCATCTTAATGAGGGCAGTACACTTTAAGTACATCATTAGTTTAATTGTTCAAATTGGGTCTAGAGACTGCTAGAGTTAAGCAAATATCTATTCCGATATGTTAAATGTTTATGACTTGGGACAGAAACAATTAATTGCTAATCGATGGGCCCGATACTAGGTGAGGCCAGGTTCTGAAGTCAGAGGATGACAACAGTAAATTGCATGTAGAGGTTTTGATGTGGTCTGTAAAAAAGCGTCTCAAAGCAGAGACTCCAAAGAATAGCAAGAAGGCTAACCCATCAGAAATGTCCAGATAATTAAGATATTACTCATTTAGTTAATAGTGGCTTTCAGGAGTGCCTTTTGTTTATTTTAATGGGCCATTATTCTTTAGAACTATACTTAAACGTCTATAGCTCTTACTCACACATATAATTCAGAATAGAGAATAGTAAAAGTAAGTGCAGCTCGAAGGGTGATAATACTTAGCTGGGAGCAGAAATTATTAACGCTATTCATAATTTTCTCATAACATCTTGATTTGTTCTATAATGAACACCTTTCCCACCTTCACACAAGGCCTCTACCATTACTGTAGGTCTGAGAAGCAGAGTGGACACACTTAATCCCTGCGACTTTACTTACCTTCAGTTCAGGTGAGAGGCTCCAGAGGCAGAGCTGACCCTCCTGACTTCCAGTCACTATGGTTTGCTGGTCATCTGTGATCATGATGGCCGTGATGCTGTGGGGAGGAGCTTTTCTTCCCCAGAGGGCCACAGCCTGCAGAGCACCCCTCATGCTGGATGAACACCAGATACAGAGAAACTGAGGGGAAAAAATGTGCATGGTTATCTTCCTTAAAACTGGGGAATCTCACATCTGTAGTTCCAGCAACAGAAAGTGGAGGAAGGAGTTTTGGCACAAGTTCAAGGTTGGCTTCAGCTATATAGTGAGTTCCAGATCAAGTGTGTTTGAGTACAGTTTTTTTGTATTTGGTGGAAGTCACTGTGGCCATTTCTTGCAAAGCCAGATGCATATTTGCTCCATGACTCAGCCATTCCGTTCTACGTCTTATTCAACAGGAAAAAAAATGTATGTGTTTATAAGAAGACTGCTATATGCACAACCTTATTCACAATAGCTAAAAGCTGTAAACAAGCCAAATGCCAATGAATAGGTAACCAGATAAATAAGCAGAGGCCTAGCCACACAATGGGATACTATTCCCCAACCAAATAAAGAACTCATTGACCCATACTACATGAATTTCAAGCTAGTTATTTGAAAATATTAGGTACCTAAAAAGAACAATGCTGTATGACCTCTGGGTAAAATACTAGAAAGTTCATATTAAGACATAGTAACTAAAAGCAGAGAGCAGGGCAGGGCAGCCTTGCAGACAGGAAGAATAAACAGGCGAGTGTGAGGACCCACAGGGAAACATGGAGAGATTTTTTTTTCTAATTTAAGATTTATTTTATTTCTAATTAAATGTATGCATCCATATCTGTGCACATGAGTGCAGAATCTCTGGGGCCAGAAGAGGGTGCTGAATTCCTTGGAGCAAAAGTTACAGGTGGGGGGCTGGTGAGATGGCTCAGTGGGTAAGAGCACCCGACTGCTCTTCCAGAGGTCCGGAGTTCAAATCCCAGCAACCACATGGTGGCTCACAACCATCTGTAAGGAGATCTGACTCCCTCTTCTGGAGTGTCTGAAGACAGCTACAGTGTACTTACATGTAATAAATAAATAAATCTTTAAAAAAAAAAAAAAAAGTTACAGGTGGTTGTGAACTGCCTGATGGGGGAGTTGGGCATTGAACTCTGATCCTCTCTCTGCAAGAGTAGTGGGTTATCTTAAACTGATGAATAATCTTTGCAGGCCCCAAATGTTGACAGCTTTGAGGGTGGTGAACATATTCATTGTCTGGACTCTGGTGGAGGGTTTATAAGTGTGGACAGAAAACAAAACTTATACTTTAATGTATATATTTACTGCATATTTCTTAAAGTATTTTGCATGACCATTATAGTTTATTAATGTTGGATTTTGTTTTCTTCAGGGGAGCATTCTGGAAGATACTGTAACAAACCAAGTCTGAACAGAATTCTTAAGGAATCATAACTACAATCATAAGTTCATAATAAAAAAGTTATAACACAGCCGTGAAAATAATAAACCATGAGCAATAAGGGTGCCTAGGGACTAAAAATAAGTAATTGATCTAAAATTCACCATAGAAAGAACAAATAAACTGTTAGAAATTATTAAATTGACAAAGACATTAAAACCTAAAACAAAACAAAACAAAACAACAACAACAAAAAAAAAAACAAATAGATTCAACCAGTCCTTGTGACACAAATCTATAATCCAAAAAACTTGAGAACCTGAGGCAGGAGGACACTAGTTAAAGCCCAGCCTGGACTACTTAATTTATATTCTCTCTTCTCACCCCCTTCCCCCTCCCTTGCCCCTGTCCCTCCTCTTCCCCTCTCCCTTCTCCCTCTCCTCCCCACCTTTCAAGAATTTAAAGTTTGGGGATCCAGCTCACTAGTAAAGAGCTTGCATTTCATTCATAAGTGCAACAAATACAAACAACTGAAGGACTGACCAGATGAACTTAACTGTGGTAGGTCCTGAGGACTTGCCTTGACTGTTGATTGATTAGTGTTGGGGTAGGGGCGGGAGTCAGCCTGCTGTGGGCAGTACTACCTCTGGAGAGGTGGTTCTGAGTTATACAAGAAATTAGACTGAGCAAGCCTTGGGGGTCAAGCCAGAGGAAGCAAGCCACGGGGAGCAGAGTAGCCCACTGATTTTCATGGCTCTTGTCTCTCTCTGCTCCTGTTGGAGTTCTTGCTCTGGCTTTCCTCAATGATGAGTTCCAAGACAAACAAACCCTTGCTTCCTCAAATTACTTTTGGTCATGGTCTCTATCACAGCAGCAGAAAGAAAAGTAGGACTAGCATAACAACAAAGATGAACGTTGACTGACACTAGTGGGAAACAAAAAAGTGAGGTAATAGCATGGACGAGGAAGTATATCTCTGTTAACTCACTCTGAAAGAAAGGATATTGATGAGATCTTCTTAAGGCAGGAATTACGACAGGATATGGAAAGAAAAAAACAAACGTGTGTTATATCAAACAAAAAGAAATATATTGATCAAGTAGAAAAACGAGACTTGAAGTTCTTATCATACAGATCTTTCACTTCCTTAGTTAGAGTCACACCAAGGTATTTTATATTATTTGTGACTATTGAGAAGGGTGTTGTTTCCCTAATTTCTTTCTCAGCCTGTTTATTCTTTGTGTAGAGAAAGGCCATTGACTTGTTTGAGTTAATTTTATATCCACCTACTTCACTGAAGCTGTTTATCAGGTTTAGGAGTTCTCTGGTGGAATTTTTAGGGTCACTTATATATACTATTATATCATCTGCAAAAAGTGATATTTTGACTTCTTCCTTTCCAATTTGTATCCCCTTGATCTCCTTTTGTTGTTGAATTGCTCTGGCTAGGACTTCAAGTACAATGTTGAATAGGTAGGAAAAGTGGGCAGCCTTGTCTAGTCCCTGATTTTAGTGGGATTGCTTCCAGCTTCTCACCATTTACTTTGATGTTGGCTACTGGTTTGCTGTAGATTGCTTTTATCATGTTTAGGTATGGGCCTTGAATTCCTGATCTTTCCAAGACTTTTATCATGAATGGGTGTTGGATTTTGTCAAATGCTTTCTCTGAATCTAAGGAGATGATCATGTGGTTTTTGTCTTTGAGTTTGTTTATATACTGGATTACATTGATGGATTTCCGTATATTGAACCATCCCTGCATCCCTGGAATGAAACCTACTTGGTTAGGATGAATGATTGTTTTGATGTGTTCTTGGATTCGGTTAGCGAGAACTTGAGTATTTTTGCATCGATATTCATAAGGGAAATTGGTCTGAAGTTCTCTATCTTTGTTGGGTCTTTTTGTGGTTTAGGTATCAGAGTAATTGTGGCTTCATAGATCTGCTTCTATTTTGTGGAATAATTTGTGCAGAACTGGGATTAGATCTTCTTTGAAGGTCTGATAGAACTCTGCACTAAACCCATCTGGTCCTGGCTGGGCTTTTTTTTTTTTTTGGTTGGGAGACTATTAATGACTGCTTCTATTTCTTTAGGGGATATGGGACTGTTTAGATCATTAACCTGATCTTGGTTTAACTTTGGTACCTGGTATCTGTCTAGAAACTTGTCCATTTCATCCAGGTTCTCCAGTTTTGTTGAGTATAGCCTTTTGTAGAAGGATCTGATGGTGTTTTGGATTTCTTCAAGATCTGTTGTTATGTATCCCTTTTCATTTCTGATTTTGTTAATTAGGATGCTTTCCCTGGTCACTCTAGTGAGTCTGGCTAAGGGTTTATCTATTTTGTTGATTTTCTCAAAGAACCAGCTCCTCATTTCTTTGATTCGTTGAATAGTTCTTCTTGTTTCCACTTGGTTGATTTCACTCCTGAGTTTGATTATTTCCTGCCATCTACTCCTCTTGGGTAAATTTGCTTCCTTTTGTTCTAGAGCTTTAGGTGTGTTGTTTCATGGATTGGCAGGATCAATATAGTAAAAATGGCTATCTTGCCAAAAGCAATCTACAGATTCAATGCAATCCCCATCAAAATTCCAACTCAATTCTTCAACAAATTAGAAAGGGCAATCTGCAAATTCATCTGGAAAAACAAAAAACCTAGGATATCAAAAACTCTTCTGAAGGATAAAAGAACCTCTGGTGGAATCATCATGCCTGACCTAAAGCTGTACTACAGAGCAATTGTGATAAAAAACTGCATGGTACAGGAGTAGACCAATGGAATAGAATTGAAGACCCAGAAATGAACCCACACACCTATGGTCACTTGATCTTTGACAAGGGAGCAAAAACCATCCAGTAGAAAAAAGACAGCATTTTCAACAAATGGTGCTTGCACAACTGGCTGTTATCATGTAGAAGAATGCAAATTGATCCATTCCTATCTCCTTGTACTAAGGTCAAATCTAAGTGGATTAAGGAACTCCACATAAAACCAGAGACACTGAAACTTATAGAGGAGAAAGTAGGGAAAATCCTCGAAGATATGGGCACGGGGAAAAATTCCTGAATAGAACAGCAATGGCTTGTGCTGTAAGACCGAGAATCAACAAATGGGACCTCATAAAATTGCAAAGCTTCTGCAAGGCAAGACACCGTCAATAAGACAAAAAGACCACCAACAGATTGGGAAAGGATCTTTACCTATCCTAAATCAGATAGGGGACTAATATCCAATATATAGAGAGAACTCAAGAAGGTAGACTCCAGGAAATCAAATAACCCCATTAAAAAATGGGACTCAGAGCTAAACAAAGAATTCTCACCTGAGGAATACCTAATGGCTGAGAAACACCTGAAAAAATGTTCAACATCCTTAATCATCAGGGAAATGCAAATCAAAACAACCCTGAGATTCCACCTCACACCAGTCAGGATGGCTAAGATCAAAAATTCAGGTGACAGCAGATGCTGGCGAGGATGTAGAGAAAGAGGAACACTCCTCCATTGTTGATGGGATTGCAAGCTTGTACAACCACTCTGGAAATCAGTCTGGTGGTTCCTCAGAAAATTGGACATAGTACTACCGGAGGATCCCGCAATTCCTCTCCTGGGCATATATCCAGAAGATGTCCCAACCTGTAAGAAGGACACATGCTCCACTATGTTCATAGCAGCCTTATTTATAATAGCCAGAAGCTGGAAAGAACCCAGATGCCCCTCAACAGAGGAATGGATACAGAAAATGTGGTACATTTACACAATGGAGTACTACTCAGCTATTAAAAAGAATGAATTTATGAAATTCCTAGGGGAATGGATGGACCTGGAGGGCATCATCCTGAGTGAGGTAACCCAATCACAAAAGAGCTCACACAATATGTACTCACTGATAAGTGGATATTAGCCCAGAAACTTAGAATACCCAAGATATAGGACACAATTTGCTAAACTCATGAAACTCAAGAAGAATGAAAACCAAAGTGTGGACACTTTGCCCCTTCGTAGAATTGGGGACAAAACACCCATGGAAGGGGTTACAGAGACAAAGTTTGGAGCTGTGATGAAAGGATGGACCATCTAGAGACTGCCATATCCGGGAATCCATCCCATAATCAGCTTCCAAACGCTGACACCATTGCATACACTAGCAAGATTTTGCTGAAAGGACCCAGATATAGCTGTCTCTTGTGAGACTATGCTGGGGCCTAGCAAACACATAAGTGGATGCTCACAGTCAGCTATTGGATGGATCACAGAGCCCCCAATGGAGGAGCTAGAGAAAATACCGAAGGAGCTAAAGGGATCTGCAACCCTATAGGTGGAACAACAATATGAATTAATCAGCACCCCTGGAGCTCTTGTCTCTAGCTGCATATGTATCAGAAGATGGCCTAGTTGGCCATCAGTGGAAAGAGAGGCCCATTGGTCATGCAAACTTTATATGCCTCAGTACAGGGGAATGCCAGGGCCAAGAAGTGGGAGTGGGTAGCTGGGGGAGTAGGTGGGGGAGCAGGTGGGGGACTTTTGGGATAGCATTGGAAATGTAAATCAAATAAATACCTAATAAAAAAAGAAAAGAAAAAGAAAAAATAAAGAAAAAAGAAGCTAGGAGCAAAGAAACAGCACAGGAAAGAAAATGCTAAATTAAACTTAAATTAACATCTAAACATCTCAGAAACTACAGTAAAAGTATGTGGAAGAAAATAGCTGTAAAAAACAGCCAACGGTTCTTTTTTATAAATGTTTTCACTTTTTGTGTAATAATGTTGTGTCTATGCATCATGTGTGTGTGTGTGTGTGTGTGGTACCTGGTGAGACTAGAAGATGGCATTGGATCGCCAGGGATCAGAGTATCAGATGGTACTGAAACACCATGTAGGTGCTGGAGAATGGAACTGGGTCCTCTGCAAAAGCACTCAATGGTCTTAACCTATGCTAGCTCAGAACATATCCTAGTCAAAGCTTCCTAAGACATTAACATGCCAAGGCTGGAAATGAAAGAAAGGTGAGAATGTGCCAGGTAGAAATGAAAATATGGGTTTTGAATAAAGCCACTATTAGAAATTAAAATATTCCCACTATACAACTGTTAGGATACTATACAAGAAACAATATTTTTCTAAAACTTAATATTTTTAAGTTATATTTCCTCCAATACCCTCAACACAGAGAACACAAACAATGTATTTCATCTATAAATATTTGTGATAGAAACAATGTGTCTTAAATGGTCCTTGACCAACCAAGAAAACATAATAACAATTAGATATTATCAAAGCTTGATGACGATGAAGCCTTGTATAACAAAACCTGACAAATTTAGGCTTCCCTACTAGATGGAATATTATAACCTTAAATGCATATACTTAGAAGGGAAAATAATGGAAAAATGAGTTAAATATCAAAAGTAAAATTTTATGTATAAGAAAAGCTAGATAGGCTCAAATAATTTAGAAGAAATCAATATAGAGAAAACTATACATCATTATAAAAATAATGATAATCTATGGCTCAAACACAGTTATTTGAAAAATGTTAAAACAATTTTGGGCAAAGAGGAAATTAAATCAGATAGCAGATACAACTAAAGTTAATTTTTTAGGCTAATAACCAATTAGCTTACATAAAAATTATAGAAATTTCAGTAAAACAATTTTCAAAGAAGATATTAAATTCTGGACTAGATGAGTTTAATATGGGTACATGAATCACATGCAATCATTGATAGAAGAATTAACTGTCTGAAATATATATATACAGGTGTGTGTGGATAGACATATGTTTATGTTATTTCTTGATGGCAAATGCTTTAAGGGGAAACTGCTTTAGTCCAGGCACTAAGGAGAAGACTTGGCATATAAGAACACATGTTGCTTTTTAGAGGACCTATACTCCACAATCCTAAGCTCCTACATCCTGGCTCACTACCATCCTTAATCCAGTTCCATGGGATATGACGTCCTATTCTGACCTCAGCAGGCACCAGGTATATATAACACAGAGATACGTGTAAGAAAACAATTATGCATCCGAAATAAAATAAATAAATCTAAAAATATTTTATATTTAATAGTTAAAGGGCCTATGCTGGATTTGATACAATTTAATTAGGCCTAAAACAAATAAAATATATACGAAATAAAAACAGTATTCGATTTTACTTCTAAAATTACTCAGTTAAACATGCCTTGCAAGTCAGCTACATGCCAAACAAGAGCAAAATGTCACTTTTGATATAATGCTTAGATGTCCCACTTTCTGTGCTTCATAAAGCCAAACCTGTTTGCTTTTATATTTTCAGCATTTTGTTCATGAATAAGAAAAGCTTTCAAGACTGTTACTTGCAAATGGTTTCGAACCATTCAAGTCCTGAATTATGATTATTTTTACTGTCTATGGAAAGTTCTGTAAGGATACTGACAGTCATCCAAAAGAATGAACCTCATTCCTTGCCACTAACAGATTTCAGAACCTCAGGGAAAGCCAAAAAGGCCAAGCCACAGAAAGAGAGGAAAATAAATAAATAAATAAATAAATAAATAACATGAAACCAGTTCTATCCCATCAAGTTAAAAGGGGCACGAGGCTGGGACCCCCTGGGTCCTCCCTTTACCCTTTTACCTATATTGGTCCTGTTTGGAAATCTGCCCTACATCTTCTGTATTTTCTCCTGTCATCTGCTGGGAATGAGAAACCACCCATTCAGGGAGCCGGTTTTCACTTCCTTTTTCTACCATGTTTACTACTGCTTCAGCCCTGTGCACCGAGATCATCAGGACTCTTTTTTTTTTTTTTTTTTTTTTTTCACCCTTAAGCAGTAGGGGCAGCTTCCTTTCCAGGATTAGCATATCAGATGACTCCTGCAGATGGAGGCACACCTATCTTTACAGCCAGATCACAGAACTGTTCTTCGAATTCCAGCGATAGATTTCTACTCTGATATAACTGAAGAGCAGCTTCCCAGTAGTGTGTCTGCCACATATCACTCAGGAAAGGTGGAGGCAAGGTTGGGGAAGAAATCAAAACTCTCTAACCTGTGTATTCAAAGAATGGAGAGCATTAACTAGAGTAAGATATGACCAGTGCGGTAATAATTGAAAAATATAGAGGGCTCAAGTCATTGCAGAGTTTTCGAAGATGTATCTGCCCCTAAGAAGCCAGTCTTCTGGTCACATAGTTATTATGCTGGCAGCTGATGACAGCTGCAGGAACTCTCAGCCCATGCTCAGAGTGACTTTAAGTAAAACGTATTGAAAGGTTTAAATAGCAGTGCTGGCTTATTCTAACAATGGGTGCCTCTACAATGGGTACCTCCCAGTGGTTGCAAAGCTGGTCTCTGCCATCAAGCAGGAAACACCTGGGAAACTGTGAGTCACTGCCCTGTCCTCACCCTAGCACCTTGCCTGACATTCACTAAATATTTCTCATTCTTTTAGTTGTGAGCCTACTCTTTAAGAGCCATCTCTCCAGGCAGCTAAATATTTCTTAAGTATTGATATCCGATCTAGACAATGGGGAAGAGACTTTAAGATGTAGTGGTTGAGAGCTAGAAACGTGGCTTGGTGGTTAAGAGGAAGAAACGTGGCTTAGTGGTTAAGAGCACTTGCCCTTTTCCAGAGAACCCATTTTCGGTTCTTTGAATCCAAGTTGATCAGCTCACAAGCACTTGTGTCAGTTCCAGGGGATCTGACTCTCTGCTCCAGGTTCCGTGTACCAGCACACATATGTGAACACACACACACATGCATGCACACACACACACACACATTCACATGTACACATACATATGCACATGTGCTCACACACACCCATACATACACACACACATACACACACACACACATGAGCATTCACAAAAATAAAAGATAGAATTATGGAGGTAAACGCTCATCATGCTAATGAAGAAGTACAGCAGAAATGATAAAGCTTCTCCTGGTCTGGGAGAATGCATTCAGAGGAAGGTGATCACTTCAGCCCCGCCCCCACCCCCACCCCCACCCCCACCCCACCTGTATCTCACCAAAAAGAACAGACATAGCGGGTGTGTACTTAGGACATCATCATCTCTCTCATTTTCAATGAAAACATGTTTTCTTGAGAAAGAAAAAGAAGCTAGAAGATATAATAGGATGAGTCACACTCATCTCCATCCCTTCCTCTTCTGTCTCAGGGGTGAGGAACTAACCTTGGAGCCTTGCTTTTCTTATCCATAAAATTGGAAAAATTTACCTTTGAAAATTGATATTAGGTTCATTGTTTCTATGTAGACGATTCATTGTCTGCCTCACTTACAGTAGGTTC
This sequence comes from Mus musculus, assembly GCF_000001635.26. Taxonomy (NCBI): domain Eukaryota; kingdom Metazoa; phylum Chordata; class Mammalia; order Rodentia; family Muridae; genus Mus; species Mus musculus. The sequence goes on along the minus strand of NC_000075.6, from coordinate 74,124,855 downwards.
TCAGTATGTCTACTGAATAAATGACAAAGGCAAGGGATCACTAGGACTTTCTCTGTGGCTGGGGGATGTGTCATAGCTGACTAACGATAGCTTTGCCAGTAGTAGAGTCCCTGTGTTTACTTTTGTCACCGCTACTTATTTCTAAGAGGCATTGTGGGCATATCCAGGACATTTATCCATGACATCATCCAATTCATTATCATTACGCTTAAGTTCTATGATGGTATTCTAATCAATTGGGGAGAAAATTACGCCTGCCATGTTTAGTAAATAAAATCACAAGCTAACTAGTTAAAAGTAAATTTCAGATAAACAACTTTTTTCATGAAAGTATTGTTTTCTAGTTTTTTTGCTTTCATAAAACATCCTAGCCAAAAGTAATGTGTGGAAGAAAATAATTGATTTGGCTTACAATACCAAGTTGCAGTTCATCATTGAGGGGAAGTCAAGGCCACAGTCAAGAACAAGGAGAAACAAATGCACCCAGACTGTCTTCTGCCTGCTTGCTCTTGTCTAACTTTCTCCTATCTCATACAGCTCAGGATGCCTGCCTAGAGAATGATGCCACCCACAGTGGATCAGGCCTTTCTTCACCAGTTAATAATCCAGACAATCCCCTACATACATGTCCGTAGACCAGCCTGATCTAGAAAGTTTCTCAGCTGAAGTTTCTTAGGCAATTCTAGGTTGTGACAAGTTGACCTTTAAAATCAACCACTAATTTGACTTATTCAAAACCCTGAAAGTGCTAACGCTAAAAAAGTGTTGCTACTCTTTATGTGGAACATGTTTATAAAGTATTTATTGTTTGCTTACAGGTGAAATGTAACTCTGTTTCCCAAGTCTCTGGGGGCCTCTGATAATCCTGAGCTAAAGACAGCAATGTTGGAGGTACAAGCACCTCTTCCATTTCTCCAGATGAGAAAAATCAAACTTCAGAAAAGTTAGTCACTTAGTAAAGGCAACCCTGGTAAAGAGCAGCTGAGCCAGAACCAAAACCAAGTCTCCTAGCAAACGCTACAGAATGCACAGGACCCAGACTTTCTCATCAGAAAGCCTTACTGATCAACCCAGGAAAACTCCTTTGTAATCGAAAGGAAGGAAGGAAGGAAGGAAGGAAGGAAGGAAGGAAGGAAGGAAGGAAGGAAGGAAGGAAGGAAGGAAGGAAGGAAGGAAGGGGGATAGGGAGAGAGAGAGAGAGAGAGAGAGAGAGAGAGAGAGAGAGAGAGAGAGATCAAGCCAAGCAACTGGACCCTTTATTTAGTATAATTTTCATACAGCATTCACTGCTCTTAAAGTTGGACTCTCCTAACTCTTTCTCTATAAAGACAGTGCCAGGCAGTCCCAAGGAATGGCTGTTATCATTTTTCCTCAGAATCTGTCCTCTCCTTTCTGACCTACTTGAGACCAGCATAGTGATTAGCATGATGGACAGCTGGTTCTGCTATTGGTGTCTACTGGACCCTGGGGTTGCTAACTTAATCATAAATGGCTTTGTTTGGGGACACACCCAGACGCACAGACAGAGCAGTCCAGACCCTTTGGCTGAGGACAGGCAAGAAAAATAATTATCAGAGTAAGTCCTGTGGCACAAGGTATGAATTTTCATAATAGCCTCCTGAGCAAGGGAAAACGTCTGTGATTGGAAAGATTGCATCAGTGATGATGTGATCTGGAGTCTGACCAGTGCGGCTTCTGGGAGTGTCTCTGCTAAGTGACGGGGAACAGCACTGAGCCCCTCTAAAACCACAGCCACGGGAAGGGACCTGTGGGAAGGGACCTGCATGAATCACTTCAAGAAAGAGTCTTTTGTTTAAGTTATCAAAAGGGATAGGCTGCTCAGCCTTAAGCCAGAGAGAGTTTTGTTTATACATTTTGAGTTTACTTGGAGATTAAGGGAATTGCAGTATTAAAATCCATTGAATTGAACTCTTTAAATGGGTCTGGGTTCACAAGAATCATGAAAGTGGATATAAAGGTAATTATTTATTCTAGTTTCAATCGTCACCCTTACCTACTCCCCTTGTGACAGATAAGTGAATAAAACAGTAATTGTTAGCTAAAGTCTGGAATTCCATGAATCCAGTAAGGCCATTTTATCTGTTCAGAGTTTGGAACTTGGGAAGTGTTTGGGTGGCTCCCTTTATCTATCAGTGGGATGTTTTTATTTGTGAGTTAATTACAATATGACAATTTTTATCTTAAAAACATCATTCTGTTTATTGGGCATGAATTGCCTTTATAAACCTCAAAAGACCAGAGATGTGCACCAGGAAGAAATAGGCTGGTACTGTCATACAACTGGCTGGTTGGTGGCAAAGTCCAGTTTCATACTGGAAAACGAAGCAAAGCAAACTAAAGAAAGCAACAGAAAGAGCATCTACACAGCCCTGTCGGCTGCATGGAACCTGCCATGTCACAACAACCTTAACCACAGAGGGTATGAAGCAACCTGGACCCATGGGAACCTGAGATCTCCTGTGTACTTGACATGGTACCCACAGAAGTGTGTCTTCCAAAACCTGCCCGAATCTTAGATAAGGCAAGACAACAATAGTAAATGAATTTACTGAGTTGAAGGATGTCCAAGGCAAATAAGAATAATATAACACACACACACACACACTCCTGAGTTCTACCCTCAGAAGCAAGATCCTGCCCTCTACTCTCAGAAGCATAACTACCCCCAAATTAACCCTTAGCCAACATTAAAGCCAAGCTCCTTGCCAATACGAGTAAATGATTAGCTGCCACTTAGAAAACTTTAAGACATAATAAAAGCAATTTACAGCAAGCCTGTAGCCAACATCAACTTAAATAGAGAGAAACTCAAAAGCCATTCTGCTAAGATTAGGAACAAGACAAGGTTGCCCACTCTCTCCATACTGATTCAGGGTAATACTTGAAGTCTCAACAAGATCGATAAGACAACAGAAAGATATCCAGGGAACACAAATAGGAAGTATATACACACACACACACAAGAAGTCAGAGTATCCTCATATGCTAGTGTAGTAAGTGACCCTATAATTTTCACCAGGAAACCCCTACATCTGACTCATGTTTTCAGCTAAGTAGCTAGATCCAAAACTAACACACAAAAAGGGTAGTTTTCCTGTATACAAATGGCAAACAGATTGAGAAACAACACCTTTCCCAATAGCCTCAAAAACATAAAATATCTTGGGGTAAGTAAAACGAAGCCAATGAAAGACTTATACAATCAAACTTGAAGGCATTAAAGAAAAAAAAAACTGAGGAAAATTTCAGAAGATGAAACGATCCCCCTTGGTTAGGTTTTTATGAGATTCCCGTGTGTAGCCATGTGTGTCTCTGCCTCTCTATGTGTTTCTTGTGTGTTTTCTTGTTTGGCTGATTTGTCCTGTTCTAACCTTCTTTTCTTTTATTACTATTCCTTAGATGTCTGTTTGTTTGGTTTTTTTTTTTTTAAGAGAAATAAAACGGGTGTGGATCTGGATGCGAGAGTCTGAGAGGAGTACAGAGACTTGAAACTGGAATCAAAATATATTATCTGAAAAAAATTCTTATTTTCAATAAAACACGTCAAAAACAAACAACTGTATGCCTCCTGCAAACTGGAAAATCTTTAAGAAATAATAGTAATGTTTCAGGAGACATTATTACCTTAGTAGGTCACAGCAACATTAAAAATCACTCAGAGATCAAGGAAGGAATTAAGCAGATAATGTACATTAATCTCTGTGACTACAATACTCATGACCCAGACCATATAAGAAAGCAACTCAACCAAGGAATAGCCCCCAACTGTTGGACAGCTGAAGATTCCAGCGTAGTTCCCAGCTGCACCCGCATGCTCTCACATAGTACCTGCACATTCCCCCTGCTTCGTGTTAAGCTGTGTAGCCACAGCACTAACAAACTAAACAGCCAAGTATGTTTCATGCAGTCATTGTTAGAGAGATGGGCGTTAGCGTGGGAAAAGAAACTCGAGAAGCTCAAGGGAGCCTTTTGTGAGTGGCACACTATTTCACATCTATTCAGTCTGGGAACAATTCAGAGAACTATAGTCCCCTCGTTTAAAACCTCAGGGTTAGACCTTAAAAGGCATTTTGTTTTCTTCAGGACTTGTTGTTATTGTTGTTGTTGTTGTGTAGCTTTGTTTTAGATTGTGCTACACTTAACTATTCGAAGATTTATACTGAAAGCCATTTTTTAAACTTAAAACCATCTAGTCCATTTTTTTTTAAACCAAAAGAAAAGTTTATTCTGAGGCAACCATCTAGTCCATTTTTAAAAGATCTATTTCATTATGTTTTAATTATGTGCACATGAGATAAGCACATGAGTGCAGTGCCCACAGAAGCCAGAAGAGGGCATCAAATCTGTAGTTGAAGTCACAGAGGCACTGTTAAGCCAATGGATGTGAACCCCCAGCCTTGTCTCCAGCCCTATATTCATTCTCAATTAAATCAAACAAATACTTATTGAGGGCTAAACATATGCAATTGTTGGGCTGGGCTGCAGAGAACCAGGAAAGAGGAAAAACAAACTCTCTGCTCTCAATGTCGTTACGACTGAGTCACCTTGTGGTTAACTTTAAATACGCACTTGTGTTGTTAGCAAAGCAGTTGTTTTTTGTGCCTGTGAATTCTACAAACCTATTCCAGCGGTGAGTCAGATGGCTTTTTTCTCATATCCAAGAACAATACGGAAAACAACTTGCCTAGTATATTTGCTTAGGTTAACACATGGAAAATATCAAACTAATCTGTGTAAGAATAAATCTAATAAATCTCTGTTTCCTGTTTGCTGAGGGGATCTCCTCCTCTGACATGTTCCTGTCCATCAGCAAAGTGGGGTCAACATCATGCCAATGCTGCTCCTCCCCTTGACGCCACAACTCTGCATGGAAAAAACTGTCATTTATATTTAAATAAATAAATAAATACAGTGTATTATATAAGCGTACCCTGGGGAATGATAAATGTCCCCAGAATCATGGTATTGCATATGCTGGTTTCATTTTTGAAAATGTCCAATATACTAGCATCCACTAACACATATATGTTTATTGTGTGCTACTGGACACGTGGCTGCCATGCACTGTAACAGTGAATTATTACTTCAGCATTCATTTCAGCCTAGTTTCTTGACAGTGTCACTCATAGCTCAGGCTGACCTTCAGCTGTGAATGATCCAGAACCTCTCATAGTTCACGCTGACCTATACAGCTGATGATGATCCGGATCCTCTGATCCTCCTGCCTCCACCTCCCAGATGCTGGGATTACAAGGGTAATCTTTGGCCACTGTGCTGAGCTCCCTCTGCCTCTTTCAAATCCCACTGCAGGGACTGAAGGGATGGTTCAGTGGTTGGAGCAGGTACTGCTCTTGCACAGGATCCAAGTTTGATTCCTAGTACCTACGTTAGACAGCTCATATAATTTAGTAAATTATAATTACAAACTATAATTTAGTTCCTGAGGATCCAGTGCCCTCTTCTGGACTCTCTGGGAACCTGCATTTTCATGAATATACCCATAAATGCATACTTTAAAAAGTAAAAGTGTGTTGAAATTCTACCAACACAAAGGACATCCCATATGCCCTAACATCATTTGTTTAGTGTCGTTTAAAAAGCAAAGCAAAGTCTTTCACTATGTGAGCGACCTCTGCCATTTCAATACTCCCCAGTTTTGCCTTACTTTATTTTTTCTAAGTGTGCCGTGCTAATCTCCTATAACAACTTCCTTGTTTTTATACCTTTTCACTTTCTGCTACCTCAGTGCCTACCTTATTAATCCTTACTTTTTCTCTCCAACTGGCCTCTCTTCTCTCTGCTTCCTCCTTACCTAAATTTGTTTGCATTTGCTTCAAAATACTTACTAAAAACCCTCAGCTCAGGGTGCCAGAGACTTTGCTACATTGCAGGGATTTCCATGAGAGAGACTAAGCCGCTCACCAATCACCAACAGCGTGCCTGTGCCTGTGCCTGTGCCTGAGGAGAAAGGCCCTGCGTGTTTACACAAAAACAGAAGCCTGTGAGGAAACACACACAGGGCATGAGGCTAGGGATGGGGCTGGGAGTGGAGTGAGGACATCCACAGAAGGATAACAGCTACATCCAAAGCTCAAATCAGACATACCTGCTGAGAATCACTTCCACCTTGTCTGGCTGTAACCAAGCCTATGCCTCCACCATTGCGTCTAGCCCAGGTTGATAAAACACAGGCATCTGTCTGCCTTCTAGAAATCACAGCAGCAGCTAAGGAGCTGTGTGGTACCAGCAGGTATGAGCACCTGCGGGTGGGGATCTCAGGGACACAGGCATCTTTCCTGAAGTTGGCAGGAGTTAGTCTCTTACTCCTAGCTCTTCCTGGACAAATATGTTTTCCCGAGGTTCAGTTGTCTCTTAGCCTTGACTCTTGCACCACATTTTTTCCCTCCCTGTTGCACACAAGCCAGTGATGAAAGTGAGTCTGCTGCCCTTCAGTTTGTCTCTTCTTCCTCCAGAGAAGGCAGAGAGCATCAGGGGTGGGGGTGGGGGAGCAGGTCTGTTTAGAGATGCCTCCTACACTTGTGATTTTATTATTTTTTGTCAGTGAGGTGACCAGCACTAGGCTGTATGGACGCCTATAAGCTAGTGGTTCTCACCTTTCCTAAAGCTTTGATCCTTTAACACAGTTCCTCCTGTTGTGATGAGCTCCCAAACATACAATTATTTTAGTTGCTACTTCATAACTGTAATTTTGCTACTGTTATGAATCATGAGGTAAATATCTGTGTTTTCCAATGGTCTTATATGACCCCTCCTAAAGGGTTGTGACCCACAGGTTGAGAACCTCTGCTTTAAGCCCATCCCTTGTATTGTATGCTTACACCAACAGAAGCCCAGGGGGCTTGCAGGAGGGTAAGCAGTAAAAGGATACAGGGCTTGAGGATTATAACACAAAGGAACCTTGTCCTACTTAAATACCTGATGTGTGTAAATTTCAGTGGGGGTCCATTTGTATTCATTGCCTGCGCAAGCCAGAGAACAACATCAGCTGTCATTTCTCTGGTGCCATAGACCTTTTGCTTTGAGACCAGGTCTCTTGCTGACACAGAGCTCACTGACAGGCTAATTTGGCTGAGGGTTCAACTCCAGGCTTCTTTCTGCCTATCTCTGACTCCCCAAAGCGTCCTCTCCCTCTCCCTCTCCCTCTCCCTCTCCCTCTCCCTCTCCCTCTCCCTCTCCCTCTCCCTCTCCCTCTCCCTCTCCCTCTCCCTCTCCCGCTCCCTCTCCCTCTCCCTCTCCCTCTCCCTCTCCCGCTCCCGCTCCCTCTCCCTCTCCCTCTCCCTCTCCCTCTCTCCCTCTCTCCCTCTCCCTCTCTCCCTCTCTTTCTCTCCCTCTCCCTCTCTCCCTCTCCCTCTCTCCCTCTTCCTCTCTTTCTCTCCTGTGTGTGTGTGTGTGTGTGTGTGTGTGTGTGTGTGTGTGTGTGTAAAGTCTGAAGACAATTTGTGAGAGTTGGTTCTCTCCTTCTACCAAGCTGGTCCTGAAAATTGAACTCAGGCTCTCTGTCTTGGCAGCAAGCACCTTTACCCATCCCTTCTTACCTATTTGGGATTTCTGTCATAAATCAGACAGCTCATTTTCTTTTTGTATTCCTCATGTTACTACTTTATGACATGGACTCTCCTTGGCCTTGATTCCTCTCATGTCTCCTTCTTTGAGAACACATCCAAACTTCTCCTGGCTTTTTCTCCCCTTCTCAGTCATAAGGAAACCTTACATATCCCACTTACACATGCTTAACTAAATGCCAGCCACTGCCTCAACACTGCTCTGGGCATTTACCACCTTCCCTATTTCATCTGCATACCTGTCATTTAGTGATTATCTGCGGGAAAGAGGCTTGGCAAAGCTGAATTCCGTGGTGAGATATAATTACATCCCATGTCTGTCTGACCTCAAAGCCCATCCCACATCTCAAGGAGATTGAGAGTGAGAGTCAGAATAGCATCGTCTTTTGTTTACAGTCCACATGAGCAAACCTGTACCCCTAAGAAAAGGAAACAACACAAAACAAATACAACTTGAGCTCAGGCACAGGGTGACTGAGGTTCAAGCTATTCTTGAGTCTGATGGTGAATCTGCTAAGAGATTTTCGTACTTAGTCTACAGATGCAATTGTTTATACCCACAGAGTCAAAGGTGTGGACGGTGGGTCTTTCAAGTACCGGGACTAAACAAAAACAGGAGAAAACCTGTTGAAGTGACTAGGCATCTATGATCTCCAACTCTGAGATGATGTCCACATAGGGCATGCCTTCCAGCTAGGAGTCCCCACACTGACTGCACCCAGACCTAGCACTGTGTTGCTCTCTAACCTTTCCCAGCCTCTTCCTATCACAAAGCAGTCCCTGGTTAGGAGGACCCCTTTGCTCTGCTCTGCTAGGTTCCTACTGACCAAGGAAGTCACTCTAGCAACAGCCACAAATTCTGTCCCTGGGGCATAAATAAATGCTCAACTCCTACAGTTCATGGGCCAATGAGGGCTTAAGAGGCCTCCAATCGATCCAACCTATTTTAACTAGCAAGAAACTACCTGGTAATACCTTGTTTGTATTTCTTGGAGGAGGGACACCAGAAACCCTTATTTCATTCCCCACAATAATCGGAGGGCACGCAGCGAGGGCAGCGCCATCTCCCAGCTGCTGATTACATCAAAGGCTTGAAGCACAAATTCAATTTTATGATGTTAATCTCAGCCTGCCACTCAGAAATTTTCTCTGAGGGACGTGATTTTTTTCTCTGGATTTCATTTTAAGAATGATTTTTTTTTCATCCTCAATCAATAAAGATATGTTTTCATCAAAAGACTCTATCTTGGCAGAATTCAATTGGCTACCTCAATCCCTTTTGGTGACACGGTATTAATTAAAATAGTTTATGTTGCACCTCAGCTGGCAAAAGAGGCCGTGAAAAACAGCAGCTCCTCAAAACACATGTTCTATACACGGCAACACGGAGGCCAGAAAATAATTTGCTCCTTCTCCAGGTGACAGGCATTAGCAATTCAAGGGTCATTCTGACTTGCTTTCTTTCACGGAAAAGAATAAAAAATAAAATAAATTTTAAAAAAGGCTGGAACTCTCCCTGTCAAGAGGTTTGTTTGTTTGTTTTGTTTTGTTTTGTTTGTTTTTGTTTTTTTTTTTCTGTAGAAAACGGAAGTGTAGGGAAATGGAATTCTCCAAATCCTGTCCTGTCCTTGTGGGCCCACAGAACAAGCAATCAATTGCCTCTGCATCCAGGGCATGGCAAAGCTGCTTAGAATCACTCTGTGTTTCTCTTAAGCTAAATAAGTAAATGGAAAGATGAGAAGAACAAGGCAATTAGAAAGTCCCTTTCTGAAGTAATGATTATAATTGGATGTACCATGTTTCTTAAAAAGCAGGCATGGAGAATTATTTAAGGTTTCTCTCAGCCGAAAGAGGAGAAAACTACTGAGTGTATCACAAAAAGTATTTGGATTCTATAGTCATGCATAAAGTGGGAGTTGATTCGCCCCAATGCACCCTTATGAAGTACCTGACACTGTGGTCTGCCAGACACTGAGAGGTCGCATCCCACTCCCCTGAGATGCATACAGATAAGGGATCTGTGTACCCTGAGGGATAAAGACTGCAGCTAGGTTTTCAAAAGATACATGGGATGTTGGACACATGGGATGTGAATTTGCTCGGCCTAGATGGGGAGTGAAGAGGATTCACAGTGGGGCCAAGTCAAATACTGAAATAATGAGATAGGAATTTATATTCAGAGCTGAGAGAAAATAGGGAACAATCTAATAAAATAGTTGATAACTAAACAAGCCCCACCTTCCTAGTCCTGAACTCATTCACTTGTTGTAACTCTTGATACACTAAGGACTTACTTCATCTGCAAGTGATTAGAAAAAAATTATTTGGGGTGACGCTTTCTTTTGGTACTAAAAATAGAAAAAAGAGTCAAATTAAGGGAAACCCTGTCCAGCCAGACTAGATAATTAGTGAGGTCTGGTCTCAGTGAAAAACCCTGCCTCAAAATGTAAGACAGGGGAAAAAAAGATAAAAACAAAAACAAAAACAAAAAACAAAACAACAACAACAAAAATACCACCTGATGTTGATTCCTAGTCTCTACACACATGTTTACACACCTGTATGATACCATACCACACACATGTTTACACACCTGTATGATACATATATAACACAGAGTCTCAGATATGCTAGAAAAGAGGAGAGGATGAGGAGGGGGGAGGAATAGGAGAAGCTGGAGACATGGCTCAGTTAATAAAGTGGTTATTTACCAAGCAAGCACAGAGATCTGAGTTTGGTTTCCAGGACCCACTTCTTGAAAGCTGGGCATGGTAGCATGCTTATATTCCCAGTGCTGGAGAGATAGAGACAGGCCGACTCCTGAGGCTCTCTGGCCAGCCTAGTCTTAGCAATCCCCAGGTTCAGTGAGAGAGAAAAGTGAAAGGAAATCAGGGAAGACAGCTGATGTTGATGTCTAGCCTCCACATTGGCACCTGTATACACAAGGAACTCACACACACACACACACACACACACACACACACACACCTGCAAGTGCACCATTTGCACAAAATGATGATTTCTATGAGATCCGCATCACCTTCGAGTTCTGTTCAAATGAAGACTCTTGGGATTTCCCACTGGATGGAACCTCTCACGCTGAGTCCAGGAGTCAGAATATAGACTAGGATTCCAGAGATGTTTATTCTTAAGCTAAGCAGCTTGACTGAACCTCAGCTTGCAGCTGTCAGGACCTTATGAATATCATCAACACAATGAACAAATATTCAAGTTAATTCACTAAGTCAAAGAAAACAAACAAAAGGAATGAATCCCCTCCCCTCCCCCAAATAATTCTCACCTAATTTTTTTTTTTTTTTTTTTTTTTTTTTTTTTTTTTTTTTTGCCAGATAACCATGCTTTGATGTGAATGGAGGCCTGGTCTGCTCTGGGCTTTCAGTGACCTACAGGGCTAGTGTGGACCCTGTAGAACATTTTTTTTTCTCTTCAATGAACAGAATCTAAAGTAATTAAATTCCTATTTCTGTCTAGTGGTGATACCTACACGGCAGGTAGAATTTTTCCACACTCTGCAGGGCATTGTAACAAAACTCCTTGAATTCATGAAGTCATAAGAGGCAGAAAGGGGCAATGTTCATTTATTCAGCCAACTTGCACAACACTTGAGAGAGGGGGAACTCACTCATGTGTACTCATCAGAATTGAAAGGGAAAGACTTCTGTATTTAAAAAATGATGCTGAAAGCTAACAATACCAAAAAGAAATCAAGATGGTAAGATTCTATAAAAGTTTCTTTTCGAAATGTTCAGTTAGCGTTTTGTGCTCCAAAATAATAAATCTATCCACCAATACCTCTTCCATAAGATTTTTTTTTCCTAACATTCACTCAAATAGCTCAGAAGGAAGCAATGAGTGGCGTTTGGACTAGTGACATCATCAGGCTCCTGTAGGAATGCAGATTACTTTTCTGATAGAGAACTGGTACAGAGCAGGAGGACCTTTCAGACTAAGGGCACACACACCTTGGTTAAAGCACCGCCCACAGTGTTTGGAGAACAGGACAGTAGCAACAGTAGGAAATACAATTTTAGGCTTTATTCCAAATTATACCAGATAATATGTTCTTGGTCGGCTTTTAAAATATATGTTTACATGTATGTGTGTGTGTGTGTGTTCGCATATGTGCCATGTGTGTGTGAATACCCCTGAAGGCTGAAGAGAGTGAGGCATCCCCTTGGTGCTGGTGTTATAGGCAGCAGTTATGAGCTGCCTGACTGTGTGCCTGGAACTGAACTCTCTCCCCTGGAAGAGCAGCAAATGCTCTCCATCCTAAGAAAAAGAACATTGGAGAAAGTATTCTCATTTGTTGAATGACTATTCACTGCAAGCCCTGTACTGTTCATGGTATGCATTCCTTCAATGCGCAGCACAACATCCTAGAGTATTAACAGCTCTAGACAGGAGGAAATGAGATATGGAGAGCAGAGTAATTCGTCTAAGGTCCCACCAATCCTGAACCTCATGTCCTTAGTCAGCTGCCAAGGAGTCCAGCATGCCAGAACACTTTCTGGAACCAAGAGGAAAGTCCACAGTCCAAATTCTGCAGAGCAGTGCTCCCCAGCACTAGATATAAATATCGGCATGCTAAGAAGAGTTCAGATAGTCTTCCTGATAAGTCCACATCCTGAAAGTTAAGAGAAAATGCACACATTCGCATGTGCGTGCGCGCGCGTGCACACACACACAGACACACACACACACACACATTAAGGACTTTTGGAGACCACAAAATCAATATGGGAAGAGACTCAGTGGGACTTCAAGAATGAGCTGTAACTGGAATTCAGAACACAGTTCAATTCTTTCCACCAGGTTCTCACTATAACCTCTGGCCTCTGATTCTGCATAGTCCAGATATCTTTTTTTTTTTTAAAGATTTATTTATTTATTATATGTAAGTACATTGTAGCTGTCTTCAGACACTCCAGAAGAGGGAATCAGATCTCGTTACAGATGGTTGTGAGCCACCATGTGGTTGCTGGGATTTGAACTCTGGACCTTCGGAAGAGCAGTCGGGTGCTCTTACCCACTGAGCCATCTCACCAGCCCCCAGATATCTTAAAAACGGGTTTAAAAAAAAAAAAACTACATTAAAAAGTGATTCAGAGAAGTCTCACCTACAATGAG